>NW_027311920.1:22500-62500 GCF_040954645.1 Diabrotica undecimpunctata | reverse complement strand
AGGGACTTCTTGCCACGGCCGTGTTTTTATCTCTGCAAGCCAAACGGACACACACACACACGAACACACACACACACGCACACGCACACGCACACGCACACACTCTCCACCTCTCGACTCCTATCCATTAGTCGCCTCTTACGACAGGCATGGCCTTCTTGCCACCGCTTTTTTCTTATCTCTGCGAGCGAAGGGAGACACACACACACACATACACACACACACTCACAGACACACACGCACATACGCACGCACACACGCACACACACATACATTCTTCACCTCTCTAATCCTACCTATTAGTCGCCTCTCACGACAGGCAGGGCCTTCTTGCCTCGGCCGTGTTCTTATTTCTGCAGTACGAACGGACACACACACACATACTTACACACGCACACACGCACGCACACACGCACACACACATACACTCTTCACCTCTCGACTCCTACCCATTAGCCGCCTCTTAACGACAGGCAGTGCCTTCTTGCCACGGCCGTGTTCTCATCTCTGCGAGCCGACCGGACACACACACACACTGACACACACACATACACACACACACTCACACACGCACGCACACACGCACACACATACATACACTCTTCACCTCTCGACTCCTACCCATTATTCTCCTCTTACGACAGGCAGGACTTCTTGCCTCGGCCGTGTTCTTATCTCTGCAAGCCAAACGGACACACACACACGCACACACACACACACGCACACGCACCCGCACACGCACACACTCTCCACCTCTCGACTCCTATCCATTAGTCGCCTCTTACGACAGGCATGGCCTTCTTGCCACCCCTTTTTTCTTATCTCTGCGAGCGAAGGGACACACACACACACATACACACACACACACTCACACACACATGCACACACGCACGCAAACACGCACACACACATACATTCTTCACCTCTCTAATCCTACCTATTAGTCGCCTCTCACGACAGGCAGGGCCTTCTTGCCTCGGCCGTGTTCTTATCTCTGCAAGCCAAAGGGACACACACACACGCACACGCACACACACACACACACGCACACGCACCCGCACACGCACACACTCTCCACCTCTCGACTCCTATCCATTAGTCGCCTCTTACGACAGGCATGGCCTTCTTGCCACCGCATTTTTCTTATCTCTGCGAGCGAAGGGACACACACACACACACATACACACACACACTCACACACACATGCACACACGCACGCACACACGCACACACACATACACTCACACACACACAAACACGCACATACGCACACACATACATGCTTCACCTCTCTAATCCTAACTATTAGTCGCCTCTCACGACAGGCAGGGCCTTCTTGCCTCGGCCGTATTCTTATCTCTGCAAGCCAAACAGACACACACACATACACACACACTTACACACGCACACACACGCACACACGCACACACACACATACACCCTTCACCTCTCGACTCCTACCAATTAGTCGCCACTTACGACAGGCAGGGCCTTCTTGCCGCGGCCGTATTCTTATCTCTGCAAGCCGAACGGACACACACACACTCACACACACACGCACGCACACACGCACACACACGCACACACACACACACAAATACACTCTTCACCTCTCGACTCCTACCCATTAGTCGCCACTTACGACAGGCAGGGCCTTCTTGCCTCGGCCGTATTCTTATCTCTGCAAGCCGAACGAACGCACATACTCACACACACACGCACGCACACACGCACACACACGCACACATGCACACACACACACATACACTCTTCACCTCTCGACTCCTACCAATTAGTCGCCACTTACGACAGGCAGGGCCTTCTTGCCTCGGCCGTATTCTTATCTCTGCAAGCCGAACGGACACACACACACTCACACACACACGCACGCTCACACGCACACACACGCACACACGCACACACACACATACACTCTTCACCTCTCGACTCCTACCTATTAGTCGCCTCTTACGATAGGCAGGGCCTTCTTGCCTCGGTTGTGCTCTTATCTCTGCAAGCCGAACTAACAAACACACATACTCACACACGCACACACGCATACACACATACACTCTTCACCTCTCGACTCCTACTTATTAGTCGCCCCTTACAAGAGGCAGGGCCTTCTTGCCTCGGCCGTATTCTTATGTCTGCAAGCCAAACAGACACAAACATATACACACACACACGCACACACACGCACACACGCACACACACACACATACACTATTCACCTCTCGACTCCTAACCATTAGTTGCCTCTTAACGACAGGCAGTGCCTTCTTGCCACGGCCGTGTTCTCATCTCTGCGAGTCGACCGGACACACACACACACTGACACACACACATACACACACACATACACACACACATACTCACACACGCACAAACACACGCACACACACAAAGACACATACACTCTTCACCTCTCGACTCCTATTCATTAGTCGCCTCTTACGACAGGCAGGGACTTCTTGCCACGGCCGTGTTCTTATCTCTGCGAGCCGAACGGACACACACACATACACACACACGCACACACACACGCACACACGCACCCACACACATACTCTCTTCACCTCTCGACTCCTACTTATTAGTCGCCCACTCTTCACATCTCGACTCCTACCCATTAGTCGCCCCGTACGATTTGCATCGCCTTCTTGCCACGGCTGTTTTCTTATCTCTGCGAGCCGAAGGGACACGCACACATACATACACACACACTCACAAACACACACACACACACGCACGCACACACGCACACACATACATTCTTCACCTCTCGACTCCTACCTATTAGTCGCCTCTTACGATAGGCAGGGCCTTCTTGCCTTGGCCGTGTTCTTATCACTGCAAGCCGAACGGACACACACACATACTCACACACGCACAAACACACGCACACACGCACACACACATACACTTTTCACCTCTCGACTCCTACTTATTATCCGCCCACTCTTCGCCTCTCGACTCCTATCCATTAGTCGTCCCGTACGATTTGCATCGCTTTCTTGCCACGGCTGTTTTCTTATCTCTGCGAGCCGAAGGGACACACACACATACATACACACACACTCACAAACACACACACACACGCACGCACACATGCACACACACATACACTCACACACACACAAACACGCCCACACGCACACACACATACATTCTTCACCTCTCGACGCCTACCTATTAGTCGCCTCTTACGATAGGCAGGGCCTTCTTGCCTCGGTCGTGTTTTTATCTCTGCAAGCCGAACTAACACACACACATACTCACACACGCACACACTCACGCACACACGCACACACACATACACTTTTCACCTCTCGACTCCTACTTATTAGTCGCCCACTCTTCGCCTCTCCACTCCTATCCATTAGTCGCCCCGTACGATTTGCATCGCTTTCTTGCCACGGCTGTTTTCTTATCTCTGCGAGCCGAAGGGACACACACACACATACACACACACTCACAAACACACACACACGCACGCACACACGCACACACACATACACTCACACACACACAAACACGCCCACACGCACACACACATACATTCTTCACCTCTCGACTCCTACCTATTAGTCGCCTCTTACGATAGGCAGGGACTTCTTGCCACGGCCGTGTTCTTATCTCTGCAAGCCGAACAGACACACACACATACTCACACACGCACACACACACGCACACACGCACACACGCACACACACATACACTCTTCACCTCTCGACTCCTACCTATTAGTCGCCCCTTACAACTGGCAGGGTCTTCTTGCCTTGGCCGTATTCTTACCTCTGCAAGCCAGACGGACACACACACATACACACACACTCACACACGCACACACACGCACACACGCACACACACACATACACTCTTCACCTCTCGACCCCTACCCATTAGTCGCCTCTTACGACAGGCAGGGCCTTCCTGCCACGGCCATGTTCTTATCTCTGCGAGCCGACCGGACACACACACACTCACACACACACATACAAGAACACACACAGACACGCACGCACACACGCGCACACACACATATACACTCTTCACCTCTCGACTCCTACCCATTATTCTTCTATTTCGAAAGGCAGGGACTTCTTGCCACGGCCATGTTCTTATCTCTGCGAGCCGACCGGACACACACACTTACATACACACATACAAGAACACACACACACACGCACGCACACACGCGCACACACACATATACACTCTCCACCTTTCGACTCCTATCCATTAGTCGCCTCTTAAGACAGGCATGACCTACGGACACACACACATACTCACACACGCACACACACACGCACACACGTACACACACATACACTCTTCACCTCTCGACTCCTACCCATAAGACGACAGGCAGGGCCTTCTTGCCACGGCCGTGTTCTCATTTCAGCGAGCCGACCGGACACACACACACACGCACACACAAACACACGCAC
Source organism: Diabrotica undecimpunctata (assembly GCF_040954645.1). Lineage (NCBI taxonomy): Eukaryota > Metazoa > Arthropoda > Insecta > Coleoptera > Chrysomelidae > Diabrotica > Diabrotica undecimpunctata. The sequence goes on along the minus strand of NW_027311920.1, from coordinate 58,046 downwards.
ACAGGCACAAACGCACACACGCAAACGCACACGCACACGCACACACTCTCCACCTCTCGAGTCCTATCCATTAGTCGCCTCTTAGGACAGGCAGAGCCTTCTTGCAGCGAACGCATTCTTATCTCTGCGAGCCGAAAAGACACACACACACACTCACACACAAACACACACACGCAAGCACACATACACTATTCACCTCTCGACTTCTACCCATTATTCTCCTCTTACGACAGGCAGGGACTTCTTGCCACGGCCGTGTTCTTATCTCTGCAAGCCGAACGGACACACACACACGCACACACAAACACACACACACACGCACACACGCACACACACGCACCCACGCACACGCACACGCACACGCACACACTCTCCACCTCTCGACTCCTATCCATTAGCCGCCTCTTAAGACAGGTAGGGCCTTCTTGCCACGGCCGTAATCTTATCTCTGCGAGCCGAGCGGACAAACACACACACTCACACACACACACACACATACACTCTTCACCTCTCGACCCCTACCTTTTAGTCGCCTCTTACGAGAGGCAGGGCCTTCTTGCCCCGGCCGTATTCATATCTCTGAAAGCCGAACGGACACACACACTCATACACACACACTCACACACGCACAAACACACATACGCGCACACACGCACACACACATACACTCTTCACCTCTCGACTCCTACCAATTAGTCGCTCCTTACAGCAAGCATGGCCTTCTTGCCACGGCCGTATTCTTATCTCTGCAAGCCGAACGGACACACACACTCATACACACACACTCACACACGCACAAACACACACACACGCACACACGCACACACACATACACTCTTCACCTCTCGACTCCTACCTTTTAGTCGCCTCTTACGATAAGCAGGGCCTTCTTGCCGCGGTCGTGTTCTCATCTCTGCAAGCCAAACTAACACACACATACTCACACACGCACACACACACACACACGCACACACGCACACACACATACACTCTTCACCTCTCGACTCCTACTTATTAGTCGACCCTTACAAGAGGCAGGGCCTTCTGGCCTCGGCCGTATTCTTATCTCTGCAAGCCAAACGGACACACACACATACACACACACTCACACACGCCCACACACGCACACACGCACACACACACACACATACACTCTTCACCTCTCGACTCCTACCCATTATTCTCCTCTTACGACAGGCAGGGACTTCTTGCCACGGCCGTGTTCTTATCTCTGCAAGCCGAACGGACACACACACATACTCACACACGCACACACACACGCACACACGCACACACACACATACACTTTTCACCTCTCGACTCCTACCTATTAGTCGCCCCTTACAACTGGCAGGGTCTTCTTGCCTTGGCCGTATTCTTACCTCTGCAAGCCAGACGGACACACACACACATACACACACACTTACACACGCACACACACACGCACACACGCACACACACACATACACTCTTCACCTCTCGACCCCTACCCATTAGTCGCCTCTTACGACAGGCAGGGCCTTCCTGCCACGGCCATGTTCTTATCTCTGCGAGCCGACCGGACACACACACACATACAAGAACACACACAGACACGCACGCACACACGCGCACACACACATATACACTCTTCACCTCTCGACTCCTACCCATTATTCTTCTATTTCGAAAGGCAGGGACTTCTTGCCACGGCCATGTTCTTATCTCTGCGAGCCGACCGGACACACATACTCACACACACACATACAAGAACACACACACACGCACGCACACACGCGCACACACACATATACACTCTCCACCTTTCGACTCCTATCCATTAGTCGCCTCTTAAGACAGGCATGGCCTTCTTGCCTCGGCCGTATTCTAATCTCTGCGAGCCAAACGGACACACACACACTGACACACACACACGTTCACACACACACTCACACACGTACGCACACACGCACACACACACACATACACTTTTCACCTCTCGACTCCTACCCATTATTCTCCTATTACGACAGGCAGGGACTTCTTGCCACGGCCGTGTTCTTATCTCTGCAAGCCGAACGGACACACGCACAAACACACGCACACACACAAAGACACATACACTCTTCACCTCTCGACTCCTATTCATTAGTCGCCTCTTACGACAGGCAGGGACTTCTTGCCACGGCCGTGTTCTTATCTCTGCGAGCCGAACGGACTCACACACACGCACACACACACATTCACACACACACTCACACACGTACGCACACAAGCAAACACACACATACAATCTTCACCTCTCGACTCCTACCCATTATTCTCCTCTTACGACAGGCAGGGACTTCTTGCCACGGCCGTGTTCTTATCTCTGCAAGCCGAACGGACACACACACACACGCACACACAAACACACGCACACAGGCACACACGCACACACGCACACGTACACGCACACGCACACACTCTTCACCTCTCGACTCCTATTCATTAGTCGCCTCTTACGACAGTCATGGACTTCTTGCCACGGCCGTGTTCTTATCTCTGCAAGCCGAACGGACACACACACACACACACACGCACACACACACACTCACACGCACACGAACACACTCTTCACCTCTCGACTCCTACCCATTATTCTCCTCTTACGACAGGCAGGGACTTCTTGCCACGGCCCTGTTCTTATCTCTGCAAGCCGAACGGACACACACATACACACACACACTCACACACACACGCACACAGGCACACACACATACACTCACACACACAAACACGCACATACGCACACACACATACATTCTTCACCTCTCGACTCCTACCGATTAGTCGACTCTCACGACAGGCAGGGTCTTTGTAACAGTCGTTACTTTTATTACAATTTGTATTTAAATAATAAACAATTTATATGAAAATAATTTCAGAGATGTAGTATGGGTTGCCTAACTTTAAGTGTTCATTTGCCCATTAAGTGTGTATTGTTAATAATTTAAGTTGTCACTCTGTTCTAATTTGGTACCATTGCGAACCAAATTAGATGACAGGAGATGAGGGGAAGTGGAAAAATGGCTCTTCTTGGTTAATTAACTGTGAATTAAAATTCACTTTTGATCGGGAGTTTGAAGTGGTACACAACGGTGGCAGTTAGCGAAAGAAAATCCAATTAATGCATAGAATTTCCTTCACTTCAAGAAGTTAAATATTCTAAGTATAACCATAAAAATTTAATTGACGGTGTTTTCGCAAACTCGGGAAGTTGAAGTGAGATTTCTAGCACGGAATTAAGTAGCTATCTGGTAAATAATAATTTTTTATATTATAAACATTAGAGTATTTTATCTATATCCTATTATTCAGATTCATTATTTCATATTTTAATATAGTATTTTGTCCAAGGCCATTATATTTTTACTCTATGTGAAGCAAGGTCACGCTACATCCGATTGGATGGGTTTTTTTATCTACCATAATTATCTTTTTGCTCCGGTTTCTTATGCTGAAAGAAACTTTCCTCACTTCTTCTTTGATTTCTTTTTATCAATGTTGAGATTAGAAGTAACGGGGAATTGTTTTCAGCCACCTACCATGGAATTATAAATTTCCCTCAGAACATCCGAGGGAGAGTACCACTTCAACTCTATTAGAATCAGGGTCATTGGGACAAGCCAGGGGGTATTGTCTACTCCACCCTCATTTTTTCTCCAGCCTGCACCTAGAGGAAGGGCAGGACAGTCATCATCGAACTAAGCCAATTAGCACCAGCTCCGTGCTAATTTCGGACCTCAAGGAGGACTTCGCTGGGACACCGAAACCATTCGGGAGTATCCTTCCAGACAGCTGTAGGAGGACAGTTGGTTTTTGATTCAGAACTATATATATATATATATCTTGTTTCACCAGTTCTAGTTTTTTTTTATAACATATATATATATATATTAATTAATATAACTCCCCTTGGTGTAAGGTATCGGTAAGTTTGAGCTCAAATTCTACCCAGAGATTATCTTCCATTGTTTTTTGTATTAACCATTTATTTCATTATTAACTTTAATTATTTCATTATTTGTTTACTTAACTAATTTTTTTTATATTTCATCTTGTGTTACTAACTCCGGTTATTATCCCTTCAGGATAATATACCGTTTCAATTGTTTAATTTGGCTTGTTCCCATTTATATATATTACTTATTTATTATATTTGAATTTAGAGGTGTTTAACAATATTGTTGGTCATATTGTAGGTAAGTTTGATATATTTACTTGGCTATACGTTCTTCCAACGTTAGCATTATTTTGTTTAAGGTTGTTTTAACCTAGATGTAGGTTGTACACTCTATATCAGAGTTATTCTGTGTAGTTTTCAACTTTTTATTATAGTTGTTTTCAACATTTCTTTTTTTTAAAATATTATATTGTGAAATTTTCATATACTTTTTGGTAACTTAGAGATTGTCAGAATCTAAGAAGTTATATTTAATAAACTTGAATTTGTTTTGCATATAATTTTTTTTATTAATATTTCCTTACCTTTTTACATTTACAGCATTTTTGTTTATTAGATCAACTTTAATTAATTTTAGCAGTATACGATACCTGGAAGAGTGACCGTTACTTTTTTTTTAGAGTAGTATCCCTCTTTTGGCGCCCTCAATTTGTTTTCTTGGTTAATTTTCATTATATCTATTTATTTTTCATATCTTCTTTTCTATCCATCATACATATTTTCCTGATTTACTGTCTTTAAAAGGCATGCAAATTGGCCGTATCCATCCTTGAGTTTCTAGTGGTCATTCTCCTGCCTACATTGCTAGCCTAGCCACATTCCGTTCAATATTTTTTTTTCTTTCATACTTCTTTACTTAATTGTTATCTATTTTATCCCCTATATATAGACCACTCTTCTTATACCTCTCTCCTCTTACACACCCCAGTATTATGCTACATCGGCGTCCCAACGCGGTGCATTTTCCAAGTTTTTGGTTTTAAGACAGTAGCTTTTAGCTGATTTCTTTTTTTTTCTTACTTGAGTTTTTGTATTTTTGCTTTTTCTTTTTACTCATATTATTGCTGATTTATTCTATCTTTAAATTTTTTATTAATACTAAACAGGTATACTTATACTGCTGTATTGATTTATTAGTTTTATTTATTAGATTTATTAGTTATTAATATTTTGAGACCTCAGTGATAGGTTATAGTAGTACAACTTACATTCTAGGTTGAATTTTGTATTTTTATTGAGAACTTATATTTACTTACTTACCTACACATACTTATATCGTATATTATATAAACTTTTATTCCTACAGCCAACAGTATTATACTTATAGGTACTATTAATTGTTGCATATATATTAATATTTGGTTTAGAATAGTTTACATATAACTAGAAATTATTTTGAGTATTTTAGTAAGATAACTAAGGTATTTATTTGATTATATATAAGTATATATATATATTATTTTTGCTGGCTATTTTGATCTTGGTGGTGTGTTGCTAATAACTTGGCCACATTTTTTTTCACAAATCAGTCCCGAAATTAACTACTAATCATGAAACGTTGAATCCGCCTGTTTTAAGTGATCACAGATGGTCAACTACCAATTCTTCTTTACCCAGTAGCGTTAAACACAATTCTAATGATTACAGTAGTGAAATAGTTCCATTATCAGTATCAACTTTTAGGTTTGTTGATGATGATGATATGTCTATGGTTGTACCATATAATATTTATAACCAATCAAATACTTTAGATTTGCGATTCTTTGTTGGCGATAGAGTTTTAAAGAGAAACTTTGTAAAATCAAGTAAAGGTGATGCTATTTCGGCAAAATTTTGCCAGAAATACATTCCGTGTACGGTTGTAAGGGTAATATCTCCTTTAGTATATGAATTAAGGGACAATTCGTCCAACAAACGAATTGGTCAATTTCATGTAAAGGATTTACTGCCTGATAACACCATCGACGAGATTAGTTCTTCATCCTCAGAAGAAGACTAACTTAACACTTTCGTTTAAGCTAATCTCTTTCTCTGTTTGTCTTTAGCTTATTTTGATTATATTTTGCATTTTAGTCCAAGATTTTCTTAATCACCAGATAACGTAGGTACACCGCTATTTTTGTATCTTTTGGCATTGGTTAATGACTTCTATAACTTATTAGATAATTAGTATGTATGACTTATCCATTTTTTTTTGTATTATAAATGATGCACTTCATAATGAATTAATATTCTTAAGTACTAATCTTCCCAGGAGAATTACTCCTTTTAACCTCATATGATACGAGGGTTGTTTAGTATATATTTACATATTTAGATTTATACTTATAGTTAATCCTATTACTGATAAGGAACTATGGAACTATGTTGTTACACTACTGGATCATATATTGTGTGTTATATCTTTGATATTTGATTCCTTAGTATTTGTTTTGATATATTTGTTCAATATTTGCCAATTTGGAAAGATGTTGTGATTTTTTTTTTATCTTTGGTCTGCTTTATTCTCACTTGTCACGAAAATCTTAAATACTCTACAATAATTTATGTCCTGATTCCATATACAGGATGGTTCTGGAATTAGTTTGGAATTTTGAAGTAGGTAAGGATGACCGGCGCGGCGTCCTTCTTATTTCTTCTTATTTATTCTTCTGAATTTTCTGTCAATGAATCTGTCAATACTCAGCTTTAGTGAATACGTGGGTTCGAGATTGTTGCTCAGCAACTGATCACTGCTGCTCAATTAGGTTCGTACTATATGTGTTTATTGCAGAGTAGGCAGATGTTTATGCCTCATAATATTTCTGGTCAGGAAATGCTCGCGACATGTCCTAACCATTCTTGTGTGATTGTCCAAATATTCCAGTTACCTTTTCACAATTTGATAGGGAAGTTTAATTAGTTCATATTAGTTATCTTACTTCAGGTTATGTTTTGTTTTTTTAACTATCCCTACACATGTCAAGTTAGTCATTTTCATTATTTAAGAGTTTAGACAAATGAGTTGTCCTCTTAGTGTAATCCCACTTCTTTCCTTAGGCATAAATTGCTGTTTAGATTTAGGACTATTCCCGGATAATTCCATGCTGCGAGAACTTGTTATAAATCTACAGTTTTGTTCAAAATTGATTGCTTGTTCTCGACATATTTTTTTTCTATCGTTAGTAATGGTATTATAGGAAAAGTCCACCACTTATATTTTCTTAGGATTTCTATTGGGCTTTTATCGGTGTCTGGTTATTCTCATACATCTGTTGTAGCCCCATGCTATAGTTAGCGAATACCAGCACCCTCAAAATTTATTTAGCCTCTGAATTCCTTTAGTCCATTTTAGACTTTAGACTTTAGGTATTTATCTTTATCTTTGGTTTAGTTCAGTTACATATTACATTACTTAGTCTGAATAAGTGTGACAATGCTGCTTCACACTTTAGGAAATTTTGCTTTATTGTAATTACTTAGTTGGCATTGGCTCATATTACCGGAAGAGGGTAAGAGCTAATTTAGTTATTAGCATTAGTGAGAATTGGTCCTTTTCTGATCGTTCTTCTTTGGATATGCTCTATTTATAAATCTGGTGTCCATCGATAGTCCGATTTTGGATTCAGTGTCTGATTCCTCACTTATTTGGTTTATTTGGTTATGTAGGTTCGTATCACCAGATGTGGGTGTACGTAGACCTCATTTAGTTTTGAGATTTAGTATTGGTGTGAATGGGTCCATAAATCTTCCTGGTCGTTCTTCTTTGGATATGCTTTTATGAATCTGGTGTCCATTGATAGTCTGACTTTGGATTAAGCGTCCTATTTCACATTTATTTTGGTTATTACGTCTTTGATATACTTTGGTATGTTTACGATTTAGATTACTATTTGTGTTATTTGGTTTGGTGAGAATTGCTCCATAAATCTTCCTGATTGTTCTTCTCTGGATATATTACTATGAATCTGGTGTCCATTGTTACTTCAATTTTGGATTAAGTGTTCAATTCTTAACCTATTTAGTTTATGATTTCTTTGATCTTAGTTTAGTATATCTCCGGGTGAGATATTGGTTGAATTGGCTCATACATTTGCCTGGTTGTTCGTCCTTGGATATACTTAGTCTTATAGATCTGATGTCCATGGATAGTTCAATTTTGGATTTAGTGCCCAATTCGACATTTATTTGTCAGCAAGAATTTAGTTGGTATATTTAGTTAATATTTGGCTTTTAAGCATATTGTCGATTGAGATTTTGATTCGACTTCGAGTCATCTGAGTTTGTGGTGTCTGGCGCCATGACCATTCTTTTTTTTTTTCCCGTGATCTTTAGTTCGTGGTTATTTTTTTTGTGTAAACTTACGGATCAACGTGGAATGTTAGGCCAGTACACTTAGTTATTGATACTTTAATTTTATGAAAAAAATTTTGACTAAAATTTTTTTTTTCCCGACTAGTAGGGGAATGTAACAGTCGTTACTTTTATTACAATTTGTATTTAAATAATAAACAATTTATATGAAAATAATTTCAGAGATGTAGTATGGGTTGCCTAACTTTAAGTGTTCATTTGCCCATTAAGTGTGTATTGTTAATAATTTAAGTTGTCACTCTGTTCTAATTTGGTACCATTGCGAACCAAATTAGATGACAGGAGATGAGGGGAAGTGGAAAAATGGCTCTTCTTGGTTAATTAACTGTGAATTAAAATTCACTTTTGATCGGGAGTTTGAAGTGGTACACAACGGTGGCAGTTAGCGAAAGAAAATCCAATTAATGCATAGAATTTCCTTCACTTCAAGAAGTTAAATATTCTAAGTATAACCATAAAAATTTAATTGACGGTGTTTTCGCAAACTCGGGAAGTTGAAGTGAGATTTCTAGCACGGAATTAAGTAGCTATCTGGTAAATAATAATTTTTTATATTATAAACATTAGAGTATTTTATCTATATCCTATTATTCAGATTCATTATTTCATATTTTAATATAGTATTTTGTCCAAGGCCATTATATTTTTACTCTATGTGAAGCAAGGTCACGCTACATCCGATTGGATGGGTTTTTTTATCTACCATAATTATCTTTTTGCTCCGGTTTCTTATGCTGAAAGAAACTTTCCTCACTTCTTCGTTGATTTCTTTTTATCAATGTTGAGATTAGAAGTAACGGGGAATTGTTTTCAGCCACCTACCATGGAATTATAAATTTCCCTCAGAACATCCGAGGGAGAGTACCACTTCAACTCTATTAGAATCAGGGTCATTGGGACAAGCCAGGGGGTATTGTCTACACTACCCTCATTTTTTCTCCAGCCTGCACCTAGAGGAAGGGCAGGACAGTCATCATCGAACTAAGCCAATTAGCACCAGCTCCGTGCTAATTTCGGACCTCAAGGAGGACTTCGCTGGGACACCGAAACCATTCGGGAGTATCCTTCCAGACAGCTGTAGGAGGACAGTTGGTTTTTGATTCAGAACTATATATATATATATCTTGTTTCACCAGTTCTAGTTTTTTTTTATAACATATATATATATATATATATATATATATATATATATATATATATATATATATATATATATTAATTAATATAACTCCCCTTGGTGTAAGGTATCGGTAAGTTTGAGCTCAAATTCTACCCAGAGATTATCTTCCATTGTTTTTTGTATTAACCATTTATTTCATTATTAACTTTAATTATTTCATTATTTGTTTACTTAACTAATTTTTTTTATATTTCATCTTGTGTTACTAACTCCGGTTATTATCCCTTCAGGATAATATACCGTTTCAATTGTTTAATTTGGCTTGTTCCCATTTATATATATTACTTATTTATTATATTTGAATTTAGAGGTGTTTAACAATATTGTTGGTCATATTGTAGGTAAGATTGATATATTTACTTGGCTATACGTTCTTCCAACGTTAGCATTATTTTGTTTAAGGTTGTTTTAACCTAGATGTAGGTTGTACACTCTATATCAGAGTTATTCTGTGTAGTTTTCAACTTTTTATTATAGTTGTTTTCAACATTTCTTTTTTTTAAAATATTATATTGTGAAATTTTCATATACTTTTTGGTAACTTAGAGATTGTCAGAATCTAAGAAGTTATATTTAATAAACTTGAATTTGTTTTGCATATAATTTTTTTTATTAATATTTCCTTACCTTTTTACATTTACAGCATTTTTGTTTATTAGATCAACTTTAATTAATTTTAGCAGTATACGATACCTGGAAGAGTGACCGTTACTTTTTTTTTAGAGTAGTATCCCTCTTCTGGCGCCCTCAATTTGTTTTCTTGGTTAATTTTCATTATATCTATTTATTTTTCATATCTTCTTTTCTATCCATCATACATATTTTCCTGATTTACTGTCTTTAAAAGGCATGCAAATTGGCCGTATCCATCCTTGAGTTTCTAGTGGTCATTCTCCTGCCTACATTGCTAGCCTAGCCACATTCCGTTCAATATTTTTTTTTTCTTTCATACTTCTTTACTTAATTGTTATCTATTTTATCCCCTATATATAGACCACTCTTCTTATACCTCTCTCCTCTTACACACCCCAGTATTATGCTACATCTTCTTGCCTCGGCCGTGTTCTTATCTCTGCAAGCCGAACGGACACACACACACTCACACACACACACATACACTATTAACCTCTCGACTCCTACCCATTAGTCGCCTCTTACCACATTCAGGGACTTCTTGCCACGGACGTATTCTTATCTCTGCAAGCCGAACGGACACACACACATACTCACACACGCACAAACACACGCACACACGTACACACACACATACACTCTTCACCTCTCGACTCCTACCCATTAGTCGCCCTTTACGACAGGCAGGGCCTTCTTGCCACGGCCATGTTCTTATCTCTGCGAGCCGAACGGACATACACACACTCACACACACACGCACGCTCACACGCACACACACACGCACACACGCACACGCACACGCACACGCACACGCACACACTCTCCACCTCTCGACTCCTATCCATTAGTCACCTCTTAAGACAGGCAGGGCCTTCTTGCCTCGGCCGTATTCTTATGTCTGCAAGCCGAACGGACACACACACATACACACACGCTCATACACGCACACACACATACACTCTTTACCTCTCGACTCCTACCCATTAGTCGCTTCTTACGACAGGCAGGGCCTTCTTGCTACGGCCATGTTCTTATCTCTGCAAGCCGAACGGACATACACACACACTCAAACACACGCACGCTCACACTCACACACACACGCACACACGCACACGCACACGCACACGCACACGCACACACTCTCCACCTCTCGACTCCTATCCATTAGTCACCTCTTAAGACAGGCAGGGCCTTCTTGCCTTGGCCGTATTCTTATCTCTGCAAGCCGAACGGACACACACACACCCACACACACAAGCACGCACACACGCACACACACAAATACACTTTTCACCTCTCGACTCCTACCCATTAGTCGCCTCTTACGACAGGCATGGCCTTCTTGCCTCGGCCGTATTCTAATCTCTGCGAACCGAATGGACACACACATACATACACACACACATTTACACACGCACAAACACACACACACCCACACACGCACAAACACATACACATACACTATTCACCTCTCGACTCCTACCTATTAGTCGCCCCTTACAAGAGGAAGGGCCTTCTTGCCTCGGCCGTATTCTAATTTCTGCGAACCGAATGGACACACACATACATACACACACATATTTACACACGCACACACACATACACATACACTCTTAACCTCTCGACTCCTACCCATTAGTCGCCTCTTACGACATTCAGGGACTTCTTGCCACGGACGTATTCTTCACTCTGCAAGCCGAACGGACACACACACATACTCACACACGCACACACACGCACACACGTACACACACACATACACTCTTCACCTCTCGACTCATACCCATTAGTCGCCTCTTACGACATTCAGGGACTTCTTGCCACGGACGTATTCTTCACTTTGCAAGCCGAACGGACACACACACATACTCACACACGCACACACACGCACACACGCACACACACACACATACACTCTTCACCTCTCGACTCCTACCCATTATTCTCCTCTTACGACAGGCAGGGACTTCTTGCCACGGCCGTGTTCTTATCTCTGCAAGCCGAACGGACACACACACATACACTCACACACACAAACACGCACATACGCACACACACATACATTCTTCACCTCTCGACTCCTACCGATTAGTCGACTCTCACGACAGGCAGGGTCTTCTTGCCTCGGCCGTGTTCTTATCTCTGCAAGCCGAACGGACACACACACACTCACACACACATACACTCTTAACCTCTCGACTCCTACCCATTAGTCGCCTCTTACGACATTCAGGGACTTCTTGTTACGGACGTATTCTTATCTCTGCAAGCCGAACGGACACACACACATACTCACACACGCACAAACACACGCACACACGTACACACACACATACACTCTTCACCTCTCGACTCCTACCCATTAGTCGCCCTTTACGACAGGCAGGGCCTTCTTGTCACGGCCATGTTCTTATCTCTGCGAGCCGAACGGACATACACACACTCACACACACACGCACGCTCACACGCACACACACGCACACACGCACACGCACACGCACACGCACACACTCTCCACCTCTCGACTCCTATCCATTAGTCACCTCTTAAGACAGGCAGAGCCTTCTTGCCTCGGCCGTATTCTTATCTCTGCAAGCCGAACGGACACACACACATACACACACGCTCACACACGCACACACACACGCACACACGCACACACACATACACTCTTTACCTCTCGACTCCTACCCATTAGTCGCTTCTTACGACAGGCAGGGCCTTCTTGCTACGGCCATGTTCTTATCTCTGCGAGCCGAACGGACATACACACACACTCAAACACACGCACGCTCACACTCACACACACACACGCACACACGCACACGCACACGCACACGCACACACTCTCCACCTCTCGACTCCTATCCATTAGTCACCTCTTAAGACAGGCAGGGCCTTCTTGCCTCGGCAGTATTTTTATCTCTGCAAGCCGAACGGACACACACACACCCACACACACAAGCACGCACACACGCACACACACAAATACACTTTTTACCTCTCGACTCCTACCCATTAGTCGCCTCTTACGACAGGCATGGCCTTCTTGCCTCGGCCGTATTCTAATCTCTGCGAACCGATAGGACACACACATACATACACACACACATTTACACACGCACAAACACACACACACCCACACACGCACAAACACATACACATACACTATTCACCTCTCGACTCCTACCTATTAGTCGCCGCTTACAAGAGGCAGGGCCTTCTTGCCTCGGCCGTATTCTAATCTCTGCGAACCGAATGGACACACACATACATACACACACATATTTACACACGCACAAACACACACACACCCACACACGCACAAACACATACACATACACTCTTCACCTCTCGACTCCTACTTATTAGTCGCCCCTTACAAGAGGCAGGGCCTTCTTGCCTCGGCCGTATTCTTATCTCTGCAAGCCGAACGAACGCACATACTCACACACACACGCACGCACACACGCACACACACGCACACATGCACACACACACATACACTCTTCACCTCTCGACTCCTACCAATTAGTCGCCACTTACGACAGGCAGGGCCTTCTTGCCTCGGCCGTATTCTTATCTCTGCAAGCCGAACGGACACACACACACTCACACACACACGCACGCTCACACGCACACACACGCACACACGCACACACACACATACACTCTTCACCTCTCGACTCCTACCTATTAGTCGCCTCTTACGATAGGCAGGGCCTTCTTGCCTCGGTTGTGCTCTTATCTCTGCAAGCCGAACTAACAAACACACATACTCACACACGCACACACGCATACACACATACACTCTTCACCTCTCGACTCCTACTTATTAGTCGCCCCTTACAAGAGGCAGGGCCTTCTTGCCTCGGCCGTATTCTTATGTCTGCAAGCCAAACAGACACAAACATATACACACACACGCACACACACGCACACACGCACACACACACACATACACTATTCACCTCTCGACTCCTAACCATTAGTTGCCTCTTAACGACAGGCAGTGCCTTCTTGCCACGGCCGTGTTCTCATCTCTGCGAGTCGACCGGACACACACACACACTGACACACACACATACACACACACATACACACACACATACTCACACAGGCACAAACACACGCACACACACAAAGACACATACACTCTTCACCTCTCGACTCCTATTCATTAGTCGCCTCTTACGACAGGCAGGGACTTCTTGCCACGGCCGTGTTCTTATCTCTGCGAGCCGAACGGAGACACACACATACACACACACGCACACACACACGCACACACGCACCCACACACATACTCTCTTCACCTCTCGACTCCTACTTATTAGTCGCCCACTCTTCACATCTCGACTCCTACCCATTAGTCGCCCCGTACGATTTGCATCGCCTTCTTGCCACGGCTGTTTTCTTATCTCTGCGAGCCGAAGGGACACGCACACATACATACACACACACTCACAAACACACACACACACACGCACGCACACACGCACACACATACATTCTTCACCTCTCGACTCCTACCTATTAGTCGCCTCTTACGATAGGCAGGGCCTTCTTGCCTTGGCCGTGTTCTTATCACTGCAAGCCGAACGGACACACACACATACTCACACACGCACAAACACACGCACACACGCACACACACATACACTTTTCACCTCTCGACTCCTACTTATTATTCGCCCACTCTTCGCCTCTCGACTCCTATCCATTAGTCGTCCCGTACGATTTGCATCGCTTTCTTGCCACGGCTGTTTTCTTATCTCTGCGAGCCGAAGGGACACACACACATACATACACACACACTCACAAACACACACACACACGCACGCACACATGCACACACACATACACTCACACACACACAAACACGCCCACACGCACACACACATACATTCTTCACCTCTCGACGTCTACCTATTAGTCGCCTCTTACGATAGGCAGGGCCTTCTTGCCTCGGTCGTGTTTTTATCTCTGCAAGCCGAACTAACACACACACATACTCACACACGCACATACTCACGCACACACGCACACACACATACACTTTTCACCTCTCGACTCCTACTTATTAGTCGCCCACTCTTCGCCTCTCCACTCCTATCCATTAGTCGCCCCGTACGATTTGCATCGCTTTCTTGCCACGGCTGTTTTCTTATCTCTGCGAGCCGAAGGGACACACACACACATACACACACACTCACAAACACACACACACGCACGCACACACGCACACACACATACACTCACACACACACACAAACACGCCCACACGCACACACACATACATTCTTCACCTCTCGACTCCTACCTATTAGTCGCCTCTTACGATAGGCAGGGACTTCTTGCCACGGCCGTGTTCTTATCTCTGCAAGCCGAACAGACACACACACATACTCACACACGCACACACACACGCACACACGCACACACACATACACTCTTCACCTCTCGACTCCTACCTATTAGTCGCCCCTTACAACTGGCAGGGTCTTCTTGCCTTGGCCGTATTCTTACCTCTGCAAGCCAGACGGACACACACACATACACACACACTCACACACGCACACACACGCACACACGCACACACACACATACACTCTTTACCTCTCGACCCCTACCCATTAGTCGCCTCTTACGACAGGCAGGGCCTTCCTGCCACGGCCATGTTCTTATCTCTGCGAGCCGACCGGACACACACACACTCACACACACACATACAAGAACACACACAGACACGCACGCACACACGCGCACACACACATATACACTCTTCACCTCTCGACTCCTACCCATTATTCTTCTATTTCGAAAGGCAGGGACTTCTTGCCACGGCCATGTTCTTATCTCTGCGAGCCGACCGGACACACACACTTACATACACACATACAAGAACACACACACACACGCACGCACACACGCGCACACACACATATACACTCTCCACCTTTCGACTCCTATCCATTAGTCGCCTCTTAAGACAGGCATGACCTACGGACACACACACATACTCACACACGCACACGCACACGCACACACGTACACACACATACACTCTTCACCTCTCGACTCCTACCCATAAGACGACAGGCAGGGCCTTCTTGCCACGGCCGTGTTCTCATTTCAGCGAGCCGACCGGACACACACACACACGCACACACAAACACACGCACACAGGCACAAACGCACACACGCAAACGCACACGCACACGCACACACTCTCCACCTCTCGAGTCCTATCCATTAGTCGCCTCTTAAGACAGGCAGAGCCTTCTTGCAGCGAACGCATTCTTATCTCTGCGAGCCGAAAAGACACACACACACACTCACACACAAACACACACACGCAAGCACACATACACTATTCACCTCTCGACTTCTACCCATTATTCTCCTCTTACGACAGGCAGGGACTTCTTGCCACGGCCGTGTTCTTATCTCTGCAAGCCGAACGGACACACACACACGCACACACAAACACACACACACACGCACACACGCACACACACGCACCCACGCACACGCACACGCACACGCACACACTCTCCACCTCTCGACTCCTATCCATTAGCCGCCTCTTAAGACAGGTAGGGCCTTCTTGCCACGGCCGTAATCTTATCTCTGCGAGCCGAGCGGACAAACACACACACTCACACACACACACACACATACACTCTTCACCTCTCGACCCCTACCTTTTAGTCGCCTCTTACGAGAGGCAGGGCCTTCTTGCCCCGGCCGTATTCATATCTCTGAAAGCCGAACGGACACACACACTCATACACACACACTCACACACGCACAAACACACATACACGCACACACGCACACACACATACACTCTTCACCTCTCGACTCCTACCAATTAGTCGCTCCTTACAGCAAGCATGGCCTTCTTGCCACGGCCGTATTCTTATCTCTGCAAGCCGAACGGACACACACACTCATACACACACACTCACACACGCACAAACACACACACACGCACACACGCACACACACATACACTCTTCACCTCTCGACTCCTACCTTTTAGTCGCCTCTTACGATAAGCAGGGCCTTCTTGCCGCGGTCGTGTTCTCATCTCTGCAAGCCAAACTAACACACACACATACTCACACACGCACACACACACACACGCACACACGCACACACACATACACTCTTCACCTCTCGACTCCTACTTATTAGTCGACCCTTACAAGAGGCAGGGCCTTCTGGCCTCGGCCGTATTCTTATCTCTGCAAGCCAAACGGACACACACACATACACACACACTCACACACGCCCACACACGCACACACGCACACACACACACACATACACTCTTCACCTCTCGACTCCTACCCATTATTCTCCTCTTACGACAGGCAGGGACTTCTTGCCACGGCCGTGTTCTTATCTCTGCAAGCCGAACGGACACACACACATACTCACACACGCACACACACACGCACACACGCACACACACATACACTTTTCACCTCTCGACTCCTACCTATTAGTCGCCCCTTACAACTGGCAGGGTCTTCTTGCCTTGGCCGTATTCTTACCTCTGCAAGCCAGACGGACACACACACACATACACACACACTTACACACGCACACACACACGCACACACGCACACACACACATACACTCTTCACCTCTCGACCCCTACCCATTAGTCGCCTCTTACGACAGGCAGGGCCTTCCTGCCACGGCCATGTTCTTATCTCTGCGAGCCGACCGGACACACACACACATACAAGAACACACACAGACACGCACGCACACACGCGCACACACACATATACACTCTTCACCTCTCGACTCCTACCCATTATTCTTCTATTTCGAAAGGCAGGGACTTCTTGCCACGGCCATGTTCTTATCTCTGCGAGCCGACCGGACACACATACTCACACACACACATACAAGAACACACACACACGCACGCACACACGCGCACACACACATATACACTCTCCACCTTTCGACTCCTATCCATTAGTCGCCTCTTAAGACAGGCATGGCCTTCTTGCCTCGGCCGTATTCTAATCTCTGCGAGCCAAACGGACACACACACACTGACACACACACACGTTCACACACACACTCACACACGTACGCACACACGCACACACACACACATACACTTTTCACCTCTCGACTCCTACCCATTATTCTCCTATTACGACAGGCAGGGACTTCTTGCCACGGCCGTGTTCTTATCTCTGCAAGCCGAACGGACACACGCACAAACACACGCACACACACAAAGACACATACACTGTTCACCTCTCGACTCCTATTCATTAGTCGCCTCTTACGACAGGCAGGGACTTCTTGCCACGGCCGTGTTCTTATCTCTGCGAGCCGAACGGACACACACACACGCACACACACACATTCACACACACACTCACACACGTACGCACACAAGCAAACACACACATACAATCTTCACCTCTCGACTCCTACCCATTATTCTCCTCTTACGACAGGCAGGGACTTCTTGCCACGGCCGTGTTCTTATCTCTGCAAGCCGAACGGACACACACACACACGCACACACAAACACACGCACACAGGCACACACGCACACACGCACACGTACACGCACACGCACACACTCTTCACCTCTCGACTCCTATTCATTAGTCGCCTCTTACGACAGTCATGGACTTCTTGCCACGGCCGTGTTCTTATCTCTGCAAGCCGAACGGACACACACACACACACACGCACACACACACACTCACACGCACACGAACACACTCTTCACCTCTCGACTCCTACCCATTATTCTCCTCTTACGACAGGCAGGGACTTCTTGCCACGGCCCTGTTCTTATCTCTGCAAGCCGAACGGACACACACATACACACACACACTCACACACACACGCACACAGGCACACACACATACACTCACACACACAAACACGCACATACGCACACACACATACATTCTTCACCTCTCGACTCCTACCGATTAGTCGACTCTCACGACAGGCAGGGTCTTTGTAACAGTCGTTACTTTTATTACAATTTGTATTTAAATAATAAACAATTTATATGAAAATAATTTCAGAGATGTAGTATGGGTTGCCTAACTTTAAGTGTTCATTTGCCCATTAAGTGTGTATTGTTAATAATTTAAGTTGTCACTCTGTTCTAATTTGGTACCATTGCGAACCAAATTAGATGACAGGAGATGAGGGGAAGTGGAAAAATGGCTCTTCTTGGTTAATTAACTGTGAATTAAAATTCACTTTTGATCGGGAGTTTGAAGTGGTACACAACGGTGGCAGTTAGCGAAAGAAAATCCAATTAATGCATAGAATTTCCTTCACTTCAAGAAGTTAAATATTCTAAGTATAACCATAAAAATTTAATTGACGGTGTTTTCGCAAACTCGGGAAGTTGAAGTGAGATTTCTAGCACGGAATTAAGTAGCTATCTGGTAAATAATAATTTTTTATATTATAAACATTAGAGTATTTTATCTATATCCTATTATTCAGATTCATTATTTCATATTTTAATATAGTATTTTGTCCAAGGCCATTATATTTTTACTCTATGTGAAGCAAGGTCACGCTACATCCGATTGGATGGGTTTTTTTATCTACCATAATTATCTTTTTGCTCCGGTTTCTTATGCTGAAAGAAACTTTCCTCACTTCTTCTTTGATTTCTTTTTATCAATGTTGAGATTAGAAGTAACGGGGAATTGTTTTCAGCCACCTACCATGGAATTATAAATTTCCCTCAGAACATCCGAGGGAGAGTACCACTTCAACTCTATTAGAATCAGGGTCATTGGGACAAGCCAGGGGGTATTGTCTACTCCACCCTCATTTTTTCTCCAGCCTGCACCTAGAGGAAGGGCAGGACAGTCATCATCGAACTAAGCCAATTAGCACCAGCTCCGTGCTAATTTCGGACCTCAAGGAGGACTTCGCTGGGACACCGAAACCATTCGGGAGTATCCTTCCAGACAGCTGTAGGAGGACAGTTGGTTTTTGATTCAGAACTATATATATATATATATCTTGTTTCACCAGTTCTAGTTTTTTTTATAACATATATATATATATATATATATATATTAATTAATATAACTCCCCTTGGTGTAAGGTATCGGTAAGTTTGAGCTCAAATTCTACCCAGAGATTATCTTCCATTGTTTTTTGTATTAACCATTTATTTCATTATTAACTTTAATTATTTCATTATTTGTTTACTTAACTAATTTTTTTTATATTTCATCTTGTGTTACTAACTCCGGTTATTATCCCTTCAGGATAATATACCGTTTCAATTGTTTAATTTGGCTTGTTTCCATTTATATATATTACTTATTTATTATATTTGAATTTAGAGGTGTTTAACAATATTGTTGGTCATATTGTAGGTAAGTTTGATATATTTACTTGGCTATACGTTCTTCCAACGTTAGCATTATTTTGTTTAAGGTTGTTTTAACCTAGATGTAGGTTGTACACTCTATATCAGAGTTATTCTGTGTAGTTTTCAACTTTTTATTATAGTTGTTTTCAACATTTCTTTTTTTTAAAATATTATATTGTGAAATTTTCATATACTTTTTGGTAACTTAGAGATTGTCAGAATCTAAGAAGTTATATTTAATAAACTTGAATTTGTTTTGCATATAATTTTTTTTATTAATATTTCCTTACCTTTTTACATTTACAGCATTTTTGTTTATTAGATCAACTTTAATTAATTTTAGCAGTATACGATACCTGGAAGAGTGACCGTTACTTTTTTTTAGAGTAGTATCCCTCTTTTGGCGCCCTCAATTTGTTTTCTTGGTTAATTTTCATTATATCTATTTATTTTTCATATCTTCTTTTCTATCCATCATACATATTTTCCTGATTTACTGTCTTTAAAAGGCATGCAAATTGGCCGTATCCATCCTTGAGTTTCTAGTGGTCATTCTCCTGCCTACATTGCTAGCCTAGCCACATTCCGTTCAATATTTTTTTTTCTTTCATACTTCTTTACTAAATTGTTATCTATTTTATCCCCTATATATAGACCACTCTTCTTATACCTCTCTCCTCTTACACACCCCAGTATTATGCTACATCGGCGTCCCAACGCGGTGCATTTTCCAAGTTTTTGGTTTTAAGACAGTAGCTTTTAGCTGATTTCTTTTTTTTTCTTACTTGAGTTTTTGTATTTTTGCTTTTTCTTTTTACTCATATTATTGCTGATTTATTCTATCTTTAAATTTTTTATTAATACTAAACAGGTATACTTATACTGCTGTATTGATTTATTAGTTTTATTTATTAGATTTATTAGTTATTAATATTTTGAGACCTCAGTGATAGGTTATAGTAGTACAACTTACATTCTAGGTTGAATTTTGTATTTTTATTGAGAACTTATATTTACTTACTTACCTACACATACTTATATCGTATATTATATAAACTTTTATTCCTACAGCCAACAGTATTATACTTATAGGTACTATTAATTGTTGCATATATATTAATATTTGGTTTAGAATAGTTTACATATAACTAGAAATTATTTTGAGTATTTTAGTAAGATAACTAAGGTATTTATTTGATTATATATAAGTATTATATATATATTATTTTTGCTGGCTATTTTGATCTTGGTGGTGTGTTGCTAATAACTTGGCCACATTTTTTTTCACAAATCAGTCCCGAAATTAACTACTAATCATGAAACGTTGAATCCGCCTGTTTTAAGTGATCACAGATGGTCAACTACCAATTCTTCTTTACCCAGTAGCGTTAAACACAATTCTAATGATTACAGTAGTGAAATAGTTCCATTATCAGTATCAACTTTTAGGTTTGTTGATGATGATGATATGTCTATGGTTGTACCATATAATATTTATAACCAATCAAATACTTTAGATTTGCGATTCTTTGTTGGCGATAGAGTTTTAAAGAGAAACTTTGTAAAATCAAGTAAAGGTGATGCTATTTCGGCAAAATTTTGCCAGAAATACATTCCGTGTACGGTTGTAAGGGTAATATCTCCTTTAGTATATGAATTAAGGGACAATTCGTCCAACAAACGAATTGGTCAATTTCATGTAAAGGATTTACTGCCTGATAACACCATCGACGAGATTAGTTCTTCATCCTCAGAAGAAGACTAACTTAACACTTTCGTTTAAGCTAATCTCTTTCTCTGTTTGTCTTTAGCTTATTTTGATTATATTTTGCATTTTAGTCCAAGATTTTCTTAATCACCAGATAACGTAGGTACACCGCTATTTTTGTATCTTTTGGCATTGGTTAATGACTTCTATAACTTATTAGATAATTAGTATGTATGACTTATCCATTTTTTTTTGTATTATAAATGATGCACTTCATAATGAATTAATATTCTTAAGTACTAATCTTCCCAGGAGAATTACTCCTTTTAACCTCATATGATACGAGGGTTGTTTAGTATATATTTACATATTTAGATTTATACTTATAGTTAATCCTATTACTGATAAGGAACTATGGAACTATGTTGTTACACTACTGGATCATATATTGTGTGTTATATCTTTGATATTTGATTCCTTAGTATTTGTTTTGATATATTTGTTCAATATTTGCCAATTTGGAAAGATGTTGTGATTTTTTTTTTATCTTTGGTCTGCTTTATTCTCACTTGTCACGAAAATCTTAAATACTCTACAATAATTTATGTCCTGATTCCATATACAGGATGGTTCTGGAATTAGTTTGGAATTTTGAAGTAGGTAAGGATGACCGGCGCGGCGTCCTTCTTATTTCTTCTTATTTATTCTTCCGAATTTTCTGTCAATGAATCTGTCAATACTCAGCTTTAGTGAATACGTGGGTTCGAGATTGTTGCTCAGCAACTGATCACTGCTGCTCAATTAGGTTCGTACTATATGTGTTTATTGCAGAGTAGGCAGATGTTTATGCCTCATAATATTTCTGGTCAGGAAATGCTCGCGACATGTCCTAACCATTCTTGTGTGATTGTCCAAATATTCCAGTTACCTTTTCACAATTTGATAGGGAAGTTTAATTAGTTCATATTAGTTATCTTACTTCAGGTTATGTTTTGTTTTTTTAACTATCCCTACACATGTCAAGTTAGTCATTTTCATTATTTAAGAGTTTAGACAAATGAGTTGTCCTCTTAGTGTAATCCCACTTCTTTCCTTAGGCATAAATTGCTGTTTAGATTTAGGACTATTCCCGGATAATTCCATGCTGCGAGAACTTGTTATAAATCTACAGTTTTGTTCAAAATTGATTGCTTGTTCTCGACATATTTTTTTTCTATCGTTAGTAATGGTATTATAGGAAAAGTCCACCACTTATATTTTCTTAGGATTTCTATTGGGCTTTTATCGGTGTCTGGTTATTCTCATACATCTGTTGTAGCCCCATGCTATAGTTAGCGAATACCAGCACCCTCAAAATTTATTTAGCCTCTGAATTCCTTTAGTCCATTTTAGACTTTAGACTTTAGGTATTTATCTTTATCTTTGGTTTAGTTCAGTTACATATTACATTACTTAGTCTGAATAAGTGTGACAATGCTGCTTCACACTTTAGGAAATTTTGCTTTATTGTAATTACTTAGTTGGCATTGGCTCATATTACCGGAAGAGGGTAAGAGCTAATTTAGTTATTAGCATTAGTGAGAATTGGTCCTTTTCTGATCGTTCTTCTTTGGATATGCTCTATTTATAAATCTGGTGTCCATCGATAGTCCGATTTTGGATTCAGTGTCTGATTCCTCACTTATTTGGTTTATTTGGTTATGTAGGTTCGTATCACCAGATGTGGGTGTACGTAGACCTCATTTAGTTTTGAGATTTAGTATTGGTGTGAATGGGTCCATAAATCTTCCTGGTCGTTCTTCTTTGGATATGCTTTTATGAATCTGGTGTCCATTGATAGTCTGACTTTGGATTAAGCGTCCTATTTCACATTTATTTTGGTTATTACGTCTTTGATATACTTTGGTATGTTTACGATTTAGATTACTATTTGTGTTATTTGGTTTGGTGAGAATTGCTCCATAAATCTTCCTGATTGTTCTTCTCTGGATATATTACTATGAATCTGGTGTCCATTGTTACTTCAATTTTGGATTAAGTGTTCAATTCTTAACCTATTTAGTTTATGATTTCTTTGATCTTAGTTTAGTATATCTCCGGGTGAGATATTGGTTGAATTGGCTCATACATTTGCCTGGTTGTTCGTCCTTGGATATACTTAGTCTTATAGATCTGATGTCCATGGATAGTTCAATTTTGGATTTAGTGCCCAATTCGACATTTATTTGTCAGCAAGAATTTAGTTGGTATATTTAGTTAATATTTGGCTTTTAAGCATATTGTCGATTGAGATTTTGATTCGACTTCGAGTCATCTGAGTTTGTGGTGTCTGGCGCCATGACCATTCTTTTTTTTTTCCCGTGATCTTTAGTTCGTGGTTATTTTTTTTGTGTAAACTTACGGATCAACGTGGAATGTTAGGCCAGTACACTTAGTTATTGATACTTTAATTTTATGAAAAAAATTTTGACTAAAATTTTTTTTTTCCCGACTAGTAGGGGAATGTAACAGTCGTTACTTTTATTACAATTTGTATTTAAATAATAAACAATTTATATGAAAATAATTTCAGAGATGTAGTATGGGTTGCCTAACTTTAAGTGTTCATTTGCCCATTAAGTGTGTATTGTTAATAATTTAAGTTGTCACTCTGTTCTAATTTGGTACCATTGCGAACCAAATTAGATGACAGGAGATGAGGGGAAGTGGAAAAATGGCTCTTCTTGGTTAATTAACTGTGAATTAAAATTCACTTTTGATCGGGAGTTTGAAGTGGTACACAACGGTGGCAGTTAGCGAAAGAAAATCCAATTAATGCATAGAATTTCCTTCACTTCAAGAAGTTAAATATTCTAAGTATAACCATAAAAATTTAATTGACGGTGTTTTCGCAAACTCGGGAAGTTGAAGTGAGATTTCTAGCACGGAATTAAGTAGCTATCTGGTAAATAATAATTTTTTATATTATAAACATTAGAGTATTTTATCTATATCCTATTATTCAGATTCATTATTTCATATTTTAATATAGTATTTTGTCCAAGGCCATTATATTTTTACTCTATGTGAAGCAAGGTCACGCTACATCCGATTGGATGGGTTTTTTTATCTACCATAATTATCTTTTTGCTCCGGTTTCTTATGCTGAAAGAAACTTTCCTCACTTCTTCGTTGATTTCTTTTTATCAATGTTGAGATTAGAAGTAACGGGGAATTGTTTTCAGCCACCTACCATGGAATTATAAATTTCCCTCAGAACATCCGAGGGAGAGTACCACTTCAACTCTATTAGAATCAGGGTCATTGGGACAAGCCAGGGGGTATTGTCTACACTACCCTCATTTTTTCTCCAGCCTGCACCTAGAGGAAGGGCAGGACAGTCATCATCGAACTAAGCCAATTAGCACCAGCTCCGTGCTAATTTCGGACCTCAAGGAGGACTTCGCTGGGACACCGAAACCATTCGGGAGTATCCTTCCAGACAGCTGTAGGAGGACAGTTGGTTTTTGATTCAGAACTATATATATATATATCTTGTTTCACCAGTTCTAGTTTTTTTTTATAACATATATATATATATATATATATATATTAATTAATATAACTCCCCTTGGTGTAAGGTATCGGTAAGTTTGAGCTCAAATTCTACCCAGAGATTATCTTCCATTGTTTTTTGTATTAACCATTTATTTCATTATTAACTTTAATTATTTCATTATTTGTTTACTTAACTAATTTTTTTTATATTTCATCTTGTGTTACTAACTCCGGTTATTATCCCTTCAGGATAATATACCGTTTCAATTGTTTAATTTGGCTTGTTCCCATTTATATATATTACTTATTTATTATATTTGAATTTAGAGGTGTTTAACAATATTGTTGGTCATATTGTAGGTAAGATTGATATATTTACTTGGCTATACGTTCTTCCAACGTTAGCATTATTTTGTTTAAGGTTGTTTTAACCTAGATGTAGGTTGTACACTCTATATCAGAGTTATTCTGTGTAGTTTTCAACTTTTTATTATAGTTGTTTTCAACATTTCTTTTTTTTAAAATATTATATTGTGAAATTTTCATATACTTTTTGGTAACTTAGAGATTGTCAGAATCTAAGAAGTTATATTTAATAAACTTGAATTTGTTTTGCATATAATTTTTTTTATTAATATTTCCTTACCTTTTTACATTTACAGCATTTTTGTTTATTAGATCAACTTTAATTAATTTTAGCAGTATACGATACCTGGAAGAGTGACCGTTACTTTTTTTTTAGAGTAGTATCCCTCTTCTGGCGCCCTCAATTTGTTTTCTTGGTTAATTTTCATTATATCTATTTATTTTTCATATCTTCTTTTCTATCCATCATACATATTTTCCTGATTTACTGTCTTTAAAAGGCATGCAAATTGGCCGTATCCATCCTTGAGTTTCTAGTGGTCATTCTCCTGCCTACATTGCTAGCCTAGCCACATTCCGTTCAATATTTTTTTTTTCTTTCATACTTCTTTACTTAATTGTTATCTATTTTATCCCCTATATATAGACCACTCTTCTTATACCTCTCTCCTCTTACACACCCCAGTATTATGCTA
This sequence comes from Diabrotica undecimpunctata, assembly GCF_040954645.1. Taxonomy (NCBI): domain Eukaryota; kingdom Metazoa; phylum Arthropoda; class Insecta; order Coleoptera; family Chrysomelidae; genus Diabrotica; species Diabrotica undecimpunctata. Next base: position 31,180 of record NW_027311920.1, on the reverse strand, counting down.
CATCTTCTTGCCTCGGCCGTGTTCTTATCTCTGCAAGCCGAACGGACACACACACACTCACACACACACACATACACTATTAACCTCTCGACTCCTACCCATTAGTCGCCTCTTACCACATTCAGGGACTTCTTGCCACGGACGTATTCTTATCTCTGCAAGCCGAACGGACACACACACATACTCACACACGCACAAACACACGCACACACGTACACACACACATACACTCTTCACCTCTCGACTCCTACCCATTAGTCGCCCTTTACGACAGGCAGGGCCTTCTTGCCACGGCCATGTTCTTATCTCTGCGAGCCGAACGGACATACACACACTCACACACACACGCACGCTCACACGCACACACACACGCACACACGCACACGCACACGCACACGCACACGCACACACTCTCCACCTCTCGACTCCTATCCATTAGTCACCTCTTAAGACAGGCAGGGCCTTCTTGCCTCGGCCGTATTCTTATGTCTGCAAGCCGAACGGACACACACACATACACACACGCTCATACACGCACACACACATACACTCTTTACCTCTCGACTCCTACCCATTAGTCGCTTCTTACGACAGGCAGGGCCTTCTTGCTACGGCCATGTTCTTATCTCTGCAAGCCGAACGGACATACACACACACTCAAACACACGCACGCTCACACTCACACACACACGCACACACGCACACGCACACGCACACGCACACGCACACACTCTCCACCTCTCGACTCCTATCCATTAGTCACCTCTTAAGACAGGCAGGGCCTTCTTGCCTTGGCCGTATTCTTATCTCTGCAAGCCGAACGGACACACACACACCCACACACACAAGCACGCACACACGCACACACACAAATACACTTTTCACCTCTCGACTCCTACCCATTAGTTGCCTCTTACGACAGGCATGGCCTTCTTGCCTCGGCCGTATTCTAATCTCTGCGAACCGAATGGACACACACATACATACACACACACATTTACACACGCACAAACACACACACACCCACACACGCACAAACACATACACATACACTATTCACCTCTCGACTCCTACCTATTAGTCGCCCCTTACAAGAGGAAGGGCCTTCTTGCCTCGGCCGTATTCTAATTTCTGCGAACCGAATGGACACACACATACATACACACACATATTTACACACGCACAAACACACACACACCCACACACGCACACACACATACACATACACTCTTAACCTCTCGACTCCTACCCATTAGTCGCCTCTTACGACATTCAGGGACTTCTTGCCACGGACGTATTCTTCACTCTGCAAGCCGAACGGACACACACACATACTCACACAAGCACACACACGCACACACGTACACACACACATACACTCTTCACCTCTCGACTCATACCCATTAGTCGCCTCTTACGACATTCAGGGACTTCTTGCCACGGACGTATTCTTCACTTTGCAAGCCGAACGGACACACACACATACTCACACACGCACACACACGCACACACGCACACACACACACATACACTCTTCACCTCTCGACTCCTACCCATTATTCTCCTCTTACGACAGGCAGGGACTTCTTGCCACGGCCGTGTTCTTATCTCTGCAAGCCGAACGGACACACACATACACACACACTCACACACACACGCACACAGGCACACACACATACACTCACACACACAAACACGCACATACGCACACACACATACATTCTTCACCTCTCGACTCCTACCGATTAGTCGACTCTCACGACAGGCAGGGTCTTCTTGCCTCGGCCGTGTTCTTATCTCTGCAAGCCGAACGGACACACACACACTCACACACACACATACACTCTTAACCTCTCGACTCCTACCCATTAGTCGCCTCTTACGACATTCAGGGACTTCTTGTTACGGACGTATTCTTATCTCTGCAAGCCGAACGGACACACACACATACTCACACACGCACAAACACACGCACACATGTACACACACACATACACTCTTCACCTCTCGACTCCTACCCATTAGTCGCCCTTTACGACAGGCAGGGCCTTCTTGTCACGGCCATGTTCTTATCTCTGCGAGCCGAACGGACATACACACACTCACACACACACGCACGCTCACACGCACACACACGCACACACGCACACGCACACGCACACGCACACACTCTCCACCTCTCGACTCCTATCCATTAGTCACCTCTTAAGACAGGCAGAGCCTTCTTGCCTCGGCCGTATTCTTATCTCTGCAAGCCGAACGGACACACACACATACACACACGCTCACACACGCACACACACACGCACACACGCACACACACATACACTCTTTACCTCTCGACTCCTACCCACTAGTCGCTTCTTACGACAGGCAGGGCCTTCTTGCTACGGCCATGTTCTTATCTCTGCGAGCCGAACGGACATACACACACACTCAAACACACGCACGCTCACACTCACACACACACACGCACACACGCACACGCACACGCACACGCACACACTCTCCACCTCTCGACTCCTATCCATTAGTCACCTCTTAAGACAGGCAGGGCCTTCTTGCCTCGGCAGTATTTTTATCTCTGCAAGCCGAACGGACACACACACACCCACACACACAAGCACGCACACACGCACACACACAAATACACTTTTCACCTCTCGACTCCTACCCATTAGTCGCCTCTTACGACAGGCATGGCCTTCTTGCCTCGGCCGTATTCTAATCTCTGCGAACCGATAGGACACACACATACATACACACACACATTTACACACGCACAAACACACACACACCCACACACGCACAAACACATACACATACACTATTCACCTCTCGACTCCTACCTATTAGTCGCCGCTTACAAGAGGCAGGGCCTTCTTGCCTCGGCCGTATTCTAATCTCTGCGAACCGAATGGACACACACATACATACACACACATATTTACACACGCACAAACACACACACACCCACACACGCACAAACACATACACATACACTCTTCACCTCTCGACTCCTACTTATTAGTCGCCCCTTACAAGAGGCAGGGCCTTCTTGCCTCGGCCGTATTCTTATCTCTGCAAGCCAAACAGACACACACACATACACACACACACACACGCACACACACGCACACACGCACACACACACACACACACTGACACACACACATACACACACACTCACACACGCACGCACACACGCACACACACACATACACTCTTCACCTCTCGATTCCTACCCATTATTCTCCTCTTACGACAGGCAGGGACTTCTTGCCACGGCCGTGTTCTTATCTCTGCAAGCCAAACGGACACACACACACACGCACACACACTCACACGCACACGCACACGCTCACGCACACACTCTCCACCTCTCGACTCCTATCCATTAGTCGCCTCTTACGACAGGCATGGCCTTCTTGCCACCGCTTTTTTCTTATCTCTGCGAGCGAAGAAACACACACACACACACATACACACACAAACTCACACACACACACGCACACACGCACGCACACACGCACACACACGCACACACACACATACACTCTTCACCTCTCGACTCCTACCCATTAGTTGCCTCTTAACGACAGGCAGGGCCTTCTTGCCTTGGCCGTATTCTTACCTCTGCAAGCCGAACGGACGCACACACTCACACACACACGCACGCACACACGCACACACACGCACACACGCACACACACACATACACTCTTCACCTCTCGACTCCTACCAATTAGTCGCCACTTACGACAGGCAGGGCCTTCTTGCCTCGGCCGTATTCTTATCTCTGCAAGCCGAACGGACACACACACACTCACACACACACGCACGCTCACACGCACACACACGCACACACGCACACACACACATACACTCTTCACCTCTTGACTCCTACCTATTAGTCGCCTCTTAAGATAGGCAGGGCCTTCTTGCCTCGGTTGTGCTCTTATCTCTGCAAGCCGAACTAACAAACACACATACTCACACACGCACACACGCACACACGCATACACACATACACTCTTCACCTCTCGACTCCTACTTATTAGTCGCCCCTTACAAGAGGCAGGGCCTTCTTGCCTCGGCCGTATTCTTATCTCTGCAAGCCAAACAGACACAAACATATACACACACACACACGCACACACACGCACACACGCACACACACACATACACTCTTCACCTCTCGACTCCTACCCATTAGTTGCCTCTTAACGACAGGCAGTGCCTTCTTGCCACGGCCGTGTTTGCATCTCTGCGAGCCGACCGGACACACACACACACTGACACACACACATACACACACACACACGCACGCACACACGCACACACATACATATACTCTTCACCTCTCGACTCCTACCCATTATTCTCCTCTTACGACAGGCAGGGACTTTTTGCCACGGCCGTGTTCTTATCTCTGCAAGCCAAACGGACACACACACACGCACACACACACACACGCACACGCACCCGCACACGCACACACTCTCCACCTCTCGACTCCTATCCATTAGTCGCCTCTTACGACAGGCATGGCCTTCTTGCCACCGCTTTTTTCTTATCTCTGCGAGCGAAGGGAGACACACACACACATACACACACACACTCACACACACACACACGCACATACGCACGCACACACGCACACACACATACATTCTTCACCTCTCTAATCCTACCTATTAGTCGCCTCTCACGACAGGCAGGGCCTTCTTGCCTCGGCCGTGTTCTTATTTCTGCAAGACGAACGGACACACACACACATACTTACACACGCACACACGCACGCACACACGCACACACACATACACTCTTCACCTCTCGATTCCTACCCATTAGTCGCCTCTTAACGACAGGCAGTGCCTTCTTGCCACGGCCGTGTTCTCATCTCTGCGAGCCGACCGGACACACACACACACTGACACACACACATACACACACACACTCACACACGCACGCACACACGCACACACATACATACACTCTTCACCTCTCGACTCCTACCCATTATTCTCCTCTTACGACAGGCAGGGCCTTCTTGCCTCGGCCGTATTCTTATCTCTGCAAGCCAAACAGACACAAACATATACACACACACACACGCACACACACGCACACACGCACACACACACATACACTCTTCACCTCTCGACTCCTACCCATTAGTTGCCTCTTAACGACAGGCAGGGCCTTCTTGCCACGGCCGTGTTCTCATCTCTGCGAGCCGACCGGACACACACACACACTGACACACACACATACACACACACACACTCACACACGCACGCACACACGCACACACATACATACACTCTTCACCTCTCGACTCCTACCCATTATTCTCCTCTTACGACAGGCAGGGACTTCTTGCCACGGCCGCGTTCTTATCTCTGCAAGCCAAACGGACACACACACACGCACACACACACACGCACACGCACCCGCACACGCACACACTCTCCACCTCTCGACACCTATCCATTAGTCGCCTCTTACGACAGGCATGGCCTTCTTGCCACCGCTTTTTTCTTATCTCTGCGAGCGAAGGGACACACACACACACATAAACACACACACTCACACACACATGCACACACGCACGCACACACGCACACACACATACACTCACACACACACAAACACGCACATACGCACACACATACATTCTTCACCTCTCTAATCCTACCTATTAGTCGCCTCTCACGACAGGCAGGGCCTTCTTGCCTCGGCCGTATTTTTATCTCTGCAAGCCGAACGGACGCACACACTCACACACACACGCACGCACACACGCACACACACGTACACACGCACACACACACATACACTCTTCACCTCTCGACTCCTACCAATTAGTCGCCACTTACGACAGGCAGGGCCTTCTTGCCTCGGCCGTATTCTTATCTCTGCAAGCCGAACGGACACACACACACTCACACACACACACACGCACACACGCACACACACACATACACTCTTCACCTCTCGACTCCTACCTATTAGTCGCCTCTTACGATAGGCAGGGCCTTCTTGCCTCGGTTGTGCTCTTATCTCTGCAAGCCGAACTAACAAACACACATACTCACACACGCACACACGCACACACGCACACACATACATACACTCTTCACCTCTCGACTCCTACCCATTATTCTCCTCTTACGACAGGCAGGGACTTTTTGCCACGGCCGTGTTCTTATCTCTGCAAGCCAAACGGACACACACACACGCACACACACACACACGCACACGCACCCGCACACGCACACACTCTCCACCTCTCGACTCCTATCCATTAGTCGCCTCTTACGACAGGCATGGCCTTCTTGCCACCGCTTTTTTCTTATCTCTGCGAGCGAAGGGAGACACACACACACATACACACACACACTCACACACACACACACGCACATACGCACGCACACACGCACACACACATACATTCTTCACCTCTCTAAACCTACCTATTAGTCGCCTCTCACGACAGGCAGGGCCTTCTTGCCTCGGCCGTGTTCTTATTTCTGCAAGACGAACGGACACACACACACATACTTACACACGCACACACGCACGCACACACGCACACACACATACACTCTTCACCTCTCGACTCCTACCCATTAGTCGCCTCTTAACGACAGGCAGTGCCTTCTTGCCACGGCCGTGTTCTCATCTCTGCGAGCCGACCGGACACACACACACACTGACACACACACATACACACACACACTCACACACGCACGCACACACGCACACACATACATACACTCTTCACCTCTCGACTCCTACCCATTATTCTCCTCTTACGACAGGCAGGGACTTCTTGCCACGGCCGTGTTCTTATCTCTGCAAGCCAAACGGACACACACACACGCACACACACACACACGCACACGCACCCGCACACGCACACACTCTCCACCTCTCGACTCCTATCCATTAGTCGCCTCTTACGACAGGCATGGCCTTCTTGCCACCGCTTTTTTCTTATCTCTGCGAGCGAAGGGACACACACACACACATAAACACACACACTCACACACACATGCACACACGCACGCACACACGCACACACACATACACTCACACACACACAAACACGCACATACGCACACACATACATTCTTCACCTCTCTAATCCTACCTATTAGTCGCCTCTCACGACAGTCAGGGCCTTCTTGCCTCGGCCGTATTCTTATCTCTGCAAGCCGAACGGACGCACACACTCACACACACACGCACGCACACACGCACACACACGTACACACGCACACACACACATACACTCTTCACCTCTCGACTCCTACCAATTAGTCGCCACTTACGACAGGCAGGGCCTTCTTGCCTCGGCCGTATTCTTATCTCTGCAAGCCGAACGGACACACACACACTCACACACACACACACGCACACACGCACACACACACATACACTCTTCACCTCTCGACTCCTACCTATTAGTCGCCTCTTACGATAGGCAGGGCCTTCTTGCCTCGGTTGTGCTCTTATCTCTGCAAGCCGAACTAACAAACACACATACTCACACACGCACACACGCACACACGCATACACACATACACTCTTCACCTCTCGACTCCTACTTATTGATCGCCCCTTACAAGAGGCAGGGCCTTCTTGCCTCGGCCGTATTCTTATCTCTGCAAGCCAAACAGACACAAACATATACACACACACACATGCACACACACGCACACACGCACACACACACACATACACTCTTCACCTCTCGACTCCTACCCATTAGTTGCCTCTTAACGACACTCAGTGCCTTCTTGCCACGGCCGTGTTCTCATCTCTGCAAGCCGACCGGACACACACACACACTGACACACACACATACACACACACATACACACACACATACACACACACATACTCACATACGCACAAACACACGCACACACACAAAGACACATACACTCTTCACCTCTCGACTCCTATTCATTAGTCGCCTCTTACGACAGGCAGGGACTTCTTGCCACGGCCGTGTTCTTATCTCTGCGAGCCGAACGGACACACACACATACACACACACGCACACACACACGCACACACGCACCCACACACATACCCTCTTCACCTCTCGACTCCTACTTATTAGTCGCCCACTCTTCACATCTCGACTCCTACCCATTAGTCGCCCCGTACGATTTGCATCGCCTTCTTGCCACGGCTGTTTTCTTATCTCTGCGAGCCGAAGGGACACACACACATACATACACACACACTCACAAACACACACACACACACACGCACGCACACACGCACACACATACACTCACACACACACAAACACGCCCACACGCATACACACATACATTCTTCACCTCTCGACTCCTACCTATTAGTCGCCTCTTACGATAGGCAGGGCCTTCTTGCCTTGGCCGTGTTCTTATCACTGCAAGCCGAACGGACACACACACATACTCACACACGCACACACACACACGCACACACACATACACTTTTCACCTCTCGACTCCTAGTTATTAGTCGCCCACTCTTCGCCTCTCGACTCCTATCCATTAGTCGTCCCGTACGATTTGCATCGGTTTCTTGCCACGGCTGTTTTCTTATCTCTGCGAGCCGAAGGGACACACACACATACATACACACACACTCACAAATACACACACACACGCAC
>NW_027311920.1:0-17500 GCF_040954645.1 Diabrotica undecimpunctata | reverse complement strand
CTTATTAGTCGCTCCTTACAAGCTGCAGGGCCTTTTTGCCTCGGCCGTATTTTTATCTCTGCATGCCAAACGGACACACAAACATACACACGCACGCATACACACACACACATACACTCTTCACCTCTCGACTCCTACCCATTATTCTCCTCTTACGACAGGCAGGGCCTTCTTGCCACGGCCGTGCTCATATCTCTGCGAGCCGACCGGACACACACACACTGACACACACACACAATCACACACACACTCACACACGCACGCACACACGCACACACACACACAAATACACTCTTCACCTCTCGACTCCTACCCATTAGTCGCCTTTTACGACAGGCATGTCCTTCTTGCCTCGTCCGTATCTCTGCGAGCCGAACGGACACTTACATACATACACACACACTTACAAACGCACAAACACACACATGCACACACACATACACTCGTCACCTCTCGACTCCTACCCATTAGTCACCTCTTACGACAGGCATGGCATTCTTGCCACCGCTGTTTTCTATTCTCTGTGAGCCGAAGGGACACACATACAGACACACACACTCACAGACACACACACACGCACGCACACACGCACACATACATATACTCTCACACACACACACACGCACACACGCACACACGCACACACACATACACTCTTCACCTCTCGATTCCTACCTATTAGTCGCCCCTTACAAGAGGCAGGGCCTTCTTGCCTTGGCCGTATTCTTATCTCTGCAAGCCTAACGGACACACACACATACACACACACACACTCACACACGCAAACACACACGCACACACACACACACACATACACTCTTCACCTCTCGACTCCTACCCATTAGCCGCTAATTACAACAAGCATGGCCTTCTTGTCACGGCCGTATTCTTATCTCTGCAAGCCGAACGGACACACACACCCATACACACACACTCACATACGCACAAACACACACACACGCACACACACATACACTCTTCACCTCTCGACTCCTTCCCATTAGTCACCTCTTACGACAGGCATGGCATTCTTGCCACCGCTGTTTTCTTTTCTCTGCGAGCCGAAAGGACACACATACACACACACACTCACAGACACACACACACGCACGCACACACGCACACACACATACACTCACACACACACACGCACACACGCACACACACATACACTCTTCACCTCTCGATTCCTAGCTATTAGTCGCCCCTTTCAAGAGGCAGGGCTTTCTTGCCTTGGCCGTATTCTTATCTCTGCAAGCCTAACGAACACACACACACATACACACACACTCACACACGCAAACACACACGCACACACACACACACACACATACACTCTTCACCTCTCGACTCCTACCCATTAGTCGCTTCTTACGTCAGGCAGGGCCTTCTTTCCTCGGCCGTGTTCTTATCTCTGCAAGCCGATTGGGCACACACACATACTCACACACGCACACACACACGCACACACACATACACTCTTTACCCCTCGACTCCTACCTATTAGTCGCCCCTTACAAGAGGCAGGGCCTTCTTGCCTCGGCCGTATTCTTATCTCTGCAAGCCAAACGGACACACACACATACACACACACTCACACACGCACACATACACACATACACTCTTCACATCTCGACTCCTACCCATTAGTCGCCACTTACGACAGGCAGGGCCTTTTTGCCCCGGCCGTATTCTTATCTTCTAATCTCTGGGAGCCGAACGGACACTTACATACATACACACACACTTACAAACGCACAAACACACACACACGCACACACACATACACTCGTCACCTCTCGACTCCTACCCATTAGTCGCCTTTTACGACAGGCATGTCCTTCTTGCCTCGTCCGTATCTCTGCGAGCCGAACGGACACTTACATACATACACACACACTTACAAACGCACAAACACACACACATGCACACACACATACACTCTTCACCTCTCGACTCCTACCCATTAGTCACCTCTTACGACAGGCATGGCATTCTTGCCACCGCTGTTTTCTATTCTCTGTGAGCCGAAGGGACACACATACAGACACACACACACTCACAGACACACACACACGCACGCACACACGCACACACACATATACTCTCACACACACACACGCACACACGCACACACGCACACACACATACACTCTTCACCTCTCGACTCCTTCCCATTAGTCACCTCTTACGACAGGCATGGCATTCTTGCCACCGCTGTTTTCTTTTCTCTGCGAGCCGAAAGGACACACATACACACACACACTCACAGACACACACACACGCACGCACACACGCACACACACATACACTCACACACACACACGCACACACGCACACACACATACACTCTTCACCTCTCGATTCCTAGCTATTAGTCGCCCCTTACAAGAGGCAGGGCTTTCTTGCCTTGGCCGTATTCTTATCTCTGCAAGCCTAACGAACACACACACACATACACACACACTCACACACGCAAACACACACGCACACACACACACACATACACTCTTCACCTCTCGACTCCTACCCATTAGTCGCTTCTTACGTCAGGCAGGGCCTTCTTTCCTCGGCCGTGTTCTTATCTCTGCAAGCCGATTGGGCACACACACATACTTTCACACGCACACACACACGCACACACACATACACTCTTTACCCCTCGACTCCTACCTATTAGTCGCCCCTTACAAGAGGCAGGGCCTTCTTGCCTCGGCCGTATTCTTATCTCTGCAAGCCAAACGGACACACACACATACACACACACTCACACACGCACACACACACACATACACTCTTCACATCTCGACTCCTACCCATTAGTCGCCACTTACGACAGGTAGGGCCTTTTTTCCCCGGCCGTATTCTTATCTTCTAATCTCTGGGAGCCGAACGGACACTTACATACATACACACACACACTTACAAACGCACAAACACACACACACGCACACACACATACACTCTTCACCTCTCGACTCCTACCCATTAGTCACCTCTTACGACAGGCATGGCATTCTTGCCACCGCTGTTTTCTTTTCTCTGCGAGCCGAAGGGACACACATACACACACACACACACTCACAGACACACACACACGCACCCACACACGCACACACACATATACACACACACACACGCACACACGCACACAAGAGTGTATGTCTACCTATTATACGCCTCTTACAAGAGGCAGGGCCTTCTTGCCTCTGCCGTATTCTTATCTCTGCAAGCCAAACGGACACACACACATACACACACACTCACACACGCACACACACACACATACACTCTTCACCTCTCGACTCCTTCCCATTAGTCGCCACTTACGACAGGCAGGGCCTTCTTGCCTCGGCCGTATTCTTATCTCTGCAAGCCAAACGGACACACACACATACACACACACTAACACACGCACACACACACATACACTCTTCACCTCTCGACTCCTACCCATTAGTCGCCTCTTACGACAAGCATGGCCTTCTTGCCACCGCTGTTTTCTTATCTCTGCGAGACGAAGGGACACACACACACACACACACATACACACACACTCACACACACACGCGCACAAACGCACGCACACATACATTCTTCACCTCTCGACTCCTACCCATTAGTCGCCCATTACGACAGGCATGGCCTTCTTGCCACCGCTGTTTTCTTATCTCTGCGAGCCGAAGGGACACACACATACACACACACTCACACACACACGCACGCACACATACACTCTTCACCTCTCGACTCCTACCCATTAGTCGCCTCTTACGACAGTCAGGGCCTTCTTGCCACGGCCGTGTTCTTATCTCTGCGAGCCAACCGGACACACACACTCACACACACACTCACACACACACGCACGCACACATACACTCTTCACCTCTCGACTCCTACTCATTAGTCGCCTCTTACGACAGGCAGGGCCTTCTTGCCTCGGCCGTATTCTTATCTCTGCAAGCCAAACGGACACACACACATACACACACACTAACACACGCACACACACACATACACTCTTCACCTCTCGACTCCTACCCATTAGTCGCCTCTTACGACAAGCATGGCCTTCTTGCCACCGCTGTTTTCTTATCTCTGCGAGACGAAGGGACACACACACACATACACACACACTCACACACACACGCGCACAAACGCACGCACACATACATTCTTCACCTCTCGACTCCTACCCATTAGTCGCCCATTACGACAGGCATGGCCTTCTTGCCACCGCTGTTTTCTTATCTCTGCGAGCCGAAGGGACACACACATACACACACACTCACACACACACGCACGCACACATACACTCTTCACCTCTCGACTCCTACCCATTAGTCACCTCTTACGACAGGCATGGCCTTCTTGAAACCGCTGATTTCTTATCTCTGCGAGCCGAAGGGACACACATACACATACACACACACTCACACACACACGCACGCACACATACACTCTTCACCTCTCGACTCCTACCTATTAGTCGCCCCTTACAAGAGGCAGGGCCTTCTTGCCTCGGCCGTATTCTTATCTCTGCAAGCCAAACGGACACACACACATACTCACACACGCAGACACACACGCACACACGCATACACACATACACTCTTCACATCTCGTCTCCTACCTATTAGTTGCCCCTTACAAAAGGCAGGGCCTTCTTGCCTCGGCCGTATTCTTATCTCTGCAAGCCAAACGGACACACAAACATACACACACACTCACACACGCACACACACGCACACACGCACACACACACACATATACACTCTTTACCACTCGACTCCTACCCATTAGTCGCCTCTTACGACAGGCAGGGCCTTCTTGCCACGGCCGTGTTCTTATCTCTGCGAGCCTACTGGACACACACACACTCACACACACAAATACACACACACACACTCACACACGCACACACACGCACACACGCACACACACACACACATACACACACACACTCACACACACACACGCACACACGCATGCACACACGCACACACACATACACTCACACACACACACAAACACGCACACACGCACACACACATACATTCTTCACTTCTCTAATCCTACCAATTAGTCGCCTCTCACGACAGGCAGGGCCTTCTTGCCTCGGCCGTGTTCTTATCTCTGCAAGACGAACGGACACACACACAAACACGCACACACGCACACACACATACATTCTTCACCTCTCGACTCCTACCTATTAGTCGCCTCTTAAGACAGGGAGGGTCTTCTTGCCACGGACGTATACCTATCTCTGCGAGCCGAACGGACACACACACACACACTTGCACACATACACACACACATACACATACACGCTTCACCTCTCGACTCCTACCCATTAGTCGCTCCTTACAGCAAGCATGGCCTTCCTGCCACGGACGTATTCTTATCTCTGCGAGCCGAAGGGATACACACACACATACACACACACATACACACACACATACTCACACACGGACGCACACAAGCACACACACATACACTCACACACACACAAACACGCACACACGCACACACACATACATTCTTCACCTCTCGACTCCTACCTATTAGTCGCCTCTTACGATAGGCAGGGCCTTCTTGCCTCGGTCGTGCTACTATCTCTGCAAGCCGAACGGACACACACACACATACACACACACTCTCACACGCACACACACGCACATACGCACACACATATACACTCTTCACCACTCGACTCCTACCCATTATTCGCCTCTTACGACAGGCAGGGCCTTCTTGCCACGGCCGTGTTCTTATCTCTGCGAGCCGACTGGACACACACACACTCACACACACAAATACACACACACTCACACACGCACACACACGCACACTCACACACACATACACTCTTCACCTCTCGACTCCTACCCATTAGTCGCCTCTTACGACAGTCAGGGCCTTCTTGCCACGGCCGTGTTCTTATCTCTGCAAGCCGAACGGACACACACACACACGCACACACACACACGCACACGCACACGCACACGCACACACTATTCACATCTCTAGTCCTACCCATTATTCTCCTCTTACGACAGGCAGGGACTTCTTGCCACGGCCGTGTTCTTATCTCTCCAAGCCTAACGGACACACACATACACACACACACTCACACACACACGCACACACACACACACGCACACACGCACACACACACAAATACACTCTTCACCTCTCGACTCCTACCCATTAGTCGCATCTTACGACAGGCATGGACTTATTGCCTTGGCCGTATTCTAATCTCTGCGAGCCGCACGGACACACACACATTCACACACACACTCACACACGTACGCACACACACACATACACTCTTCACCTCTCGACTCCTACCCATTATTCTCCTTTTACGACAGGCAGGGACTTTTTGCCAAGGCCGTGTTCTTATCTATGCGAGCCGAACGCACACACACACACACACTCACACACAAACACACACACGCAAGCACACATACACTATTCACCTCTCGACTTCTACACATTATTCTCCTCTTACGACAGGCAGGGACTTCTTGCCACGGCCGTGTTCTTATCTCTGCAAGCCGAACGGACACATACACACACGCACACATAAACACACGCACACAGGCACACACGCACACACGCACACACGCACACGCACACCCACACGCACACACTTTCCACCTCTCGATTCCTATC
This sequence comes from Diabrotica undecimpunctata, assembly GCF_040954645.1. Taxonomy (NCBI): domain Eukaryota; kingdom Metazoa; phylum Arthropoda; class Insecta; order Coleoptera; family Chrysomelidae; genus Diabrotica; species Diabrotica undecimpunctata. The sequence continues at coordinate 10,816 of NW_027311920.1, read as the reverse complement.
CATTAGTCGCCTCTTAAGACAGTCAGGGCCTTCTTGCCACGGACGTATTCTTATCTCTGCGAGCCGAACGGACACACACACACACGCACAGACAAATACACGCACACAGGCACACACGCACACACGCACACGTACACGCACACGCACACACTCTCCACCTCTCGACTCCTATCCATTAGTCGCCTCTTAAGACAGGCAGGGCCTTCTTGCCTCGGCCGTATTCATATCTCTGCAAGCCAAACGGACACACACACACATACACACACACACTCACACACGCACAAACACACGCACACACACGCAGACACATACACTCTTCACCTCTCGACTCCTAGTCATTAGTCGCCTCTTACGACAGGCAGGGACTTCTTGCCACGGCCGTGTTCTTATCTCTGCGAGCCGAACGGACACACACACACTCACACACACACGCACACACACACTCACACACGCACGCACACATACCCTCTTCACCTCTCGACTCCTACCCATTAGTCGCCTCTTACGACAGCCAGGGCCTTCTTGCCACGGCCGTGTTCTCATTTCAGCGAGCCGACCGGACACACACACACACGCACACACAAACACACGCACACAGGCACAAACGCACACACGCTAACGCACACGCACACGCACACACTCTCCACCTCTCGACTCATATCCGTTAGTCGCCTTTTAAGACAGGCACGGCCTTCTTGCCACGAACGCATTCTTATCTCTGCGAGCCGAACGGACACACACACACACTCACACAGACACGCACGCACACACGCCACTCACACGCACACACACATACTTACACACGCACACACACACGCACACACGCACCCACACACATACACTCTTCACCTCTCGACTCCTACCTATTAGTCGCCTCTTACGATAGGCAGGGCCTTCTTGCCTCGGTCGTGTTCTTATCTCTGCAAGCCGAACGGACACACACACACACGCACACACAAACACACGCACACAGGCACCCACGCACACGCACATGCACACGCACACGCACACACTCTCCACCTCCCGACTCCTATCCATTTGTCGCCTCTTACGACAGGCAGGGCCTTCTTGCCTCGGTCGTGTTCTTATCTCTGCAAGCCGAACTGACACACACACACACACGCACACACAAACACACGCACACAGGCACCCACGCACACGCACATACACACGCACACGCACATACACACGCACACGCACACACTCTCCACCTCTCGACTCCTATCCATTTGTCGCCTCTTACGACATTCAGGGACTTCTTGCCACGGCCGTTTTCTTATCTCTGCGAGCCGAACGGACACACACACACACACTCACACAGACACACACACGCAAGCACACATCTTCATCTTCTCGACTCCTACCCATTAGTCGCCTCTGACGACAGGCAGGGCCTTCTTGCCACGGCCGTGTTCTCATTTCAGCGAGCGGACCGGACACACACACACACACACGCACATACAAACACACGCACACAGGCACAAACGCACACACGCAAACGTACACGCACACGCACACACTCTCCACCTCTCGACTCCTATCCATTAGTCGCCTCTTAAGACAGGCAGGGCCTTCTTGACACGAACGCATTCTTATCTCTGCGAGCCGAAAGGACACACAAAAACACACTCACACACACACACACACGCAAGCACACATACACTATTCACCTCTCGACTTCTACCCATTATTCTCCTCTTACGACAGGCAGGGACTTCTTGCGACGGCCGTGTTCTTATCTCTGCAAGCCTAACGGACACACACACACGCACACACAAACACACGCACACAGGCACACACGCACACACGCACACACGCACACGCACAAGCACATGCACACACTCTCCACCTCTCGATTCCTATCCATTAGTCGCCTCTTAAGACAGGCAGGGCCTTCTTGCCGCGGACGTATTCTTATCTCTGCGAGCCGAACGGGCACACACACACGCACACACAAACACACGCACACAGGCACACACGCACACACGCACACACGCACACGTACACGCACACACTCTCCACCTCTCGACTCCTATCCATTAGTCGCCTCTTAAGACAGGCAGTGCCTTCTTGCCTCGGCCGTATTTTTATCTCTGCAAGCCAAACGGACACACACACACATACACACACACACACTCACACACGCACAAACACACGTACACACACACAGACACATACACTCTTCACCTCTCGACTCCTACCCATTAGTCGTCTCTTACGACGGGCAGGGACTTCTTGGCACGGCCGTGTTCTTATCTCTGCGAGCCGAACGGACACACACACACTCACACACACACACGCACACACACACGCACACACGCACACACACACAAATACACTCTTCACCTCTCGACTCCTACCCATTAGTCGCCTCTTACGACAGGCATGGACTTATTGCCTCGGCCGTATTCTAATCTCTGCGAGCCGAACGGACACACACACACGCACACACGCACGCACACATACCCTCTTCACCTCTCGACTCTCACCCATTAGTCGCCTCTTACGACAGCCAGGGCCTTCTTGCCACGGCCGTGTTCTCATTTCAGCGAGCCGACCGGACACACACACACACGCACACACAAACACACGCACACAGGCACAAACGCACACACGCTAACGCACACGCACACGTACACACTCTCCACCTCTCGACTCCTATCCATTAGTCGCCTTTTAAGACAGCCACGGCCTTCTTGCCACGAACGCATTCTTATCTCTGCGAGCCGAACGGACACACACACACACACTCACACAGACACGCACGCACACACGCCACTCACACGCACACACACATACTCACACACGCACACACACACGCACACACGCACCCACACACATACACTCTTCACCTCTCGACTCCTACCTATTAGTCGCCTCTTACGATAGGCAGGGTCTTCTTGCCTCGGACGTGTTCTTATCTCTGCAAGCCAAACGGACACACACACACACACTCGCACACACACATACACACACATACACGCTTCACCTCTCGACTCCTACCCACTAGTCGCATCTTAAGACATTCAGGGCCTTCTTGCCTCGGTCGTGTTCTTATCTCTGCAAGCCGAACGGACACACACACACACACACGCACACACAAACACACGCACACAGGCACCTACGCACACACACATGCACACGCACACGCACCCACTCTCCACCTCTCGACTCCTATCCATTTGTCGCCTCCTACGACAGGCAGGGCCTTCTTGCTACGGACGTGTTCTTATCTCTGCAAGCCAAACGGACACACACACACACACTCGCACACACACATACACACACATACACGCTTCACCTCTCGACTCCTACCCATTAGTCGCATCTTAATTTTCTACAGTTTTTTCGATTTTCCGGCAAAAAAATGCATAATTTCTGGCCACGTGTTTACATTTGTTTAATCAGAAAGTCACCCTTAATCGAAATAATTCAAATTTTAAACAAAATATACACTTTTAATTTTCACGAAATTTTCAGCAAGTACAAACATCCAAGTGGAAATTTTTCTCAGGAACCGTAAGATGTAGGAAAATTCTGAGTATAGCAGAAGAACGAGCGGCCAATTTTATGTAGGAAATGTGTATTCGCTTGACTCTCGGACCAAAATTGACGCCAATATAGCCGATTAACCAAATTTGATAAAAATCCAAGGGTACCCCCTTGGAAAATTTTTTCCAAATTTTCCAGAAAAAAAAATTTTGTTTAATGTTTTGGTACATGCTCTTGGTCCAGCTTATTCCAAACATGTGTTTTTTTCTAATCCCTTAACCCCAGTTTGCCGGAAAAGAGGAAAAATCGAATTAAAAAATTTACAGTTTTTTCGGTTTTCCTGCAAAACGATCCATAATTTTTAGCCACATGTTTAGATTTTTTTAATCAGCAAGTCACCCTTAATCAAAATAATTCAAATTTTAAACAAAATATTCACTTTTAATTTTCACGAAATTTTCAGCAAGTACAAACATCCAAGTGGAAATTTTTCTCACGAACCGTAAGATGTAGGAAAATTCTGATTATGGCAGAAGAACGAGCGGCCAATTTTATGTAGGAAATGTGTATTCGCTTGACTCTCGGACCAAAATTGACGCCAATATAGCCGATTAACGAAATTTGATAAAAATCCAATTTTCTACAGTTTTTTCGATTTTCCGGCAAAAAAATGCATAATTTCTGGCCACGTGTTTTCATTTGTTTAATCAGCAAGTCACCCTTAATCGAAATAATTCAAATTTTAAACAAAATATACACTTTTAATTTTCACGAAATTTTCAGCAAGTAAAAACATCCAAGTGGAAATTTTTCTTACGAACCGTAAGATGTAGGAAAATTCTGAGTATGGCAGAAGAACGAGCGGCCAATTTTATGTAGGAAATGTGTATTCGCTTGACTCTCGGACCAAAATTGACGCCAATATAGCCGATTAACGAAATTTGATAAAAATCCAATTTTCTTCAGTTTTTTCGATTTTCCGGCAAAAAAATGCATAATTTCTGGCCACGTGTTTACATTTGTTTAATCAGAAAGTCACCCTTAATCGAAATAATTCAAATTTTAAACAAAATATACACTTTTAATTTTCACGAAATTTTCAGCAAGTACAAACATCCAAGTGGAAATTTTTCTCAGGAACCGTAAGATGTAGGAAAATTCTGAGTATGGCAGAAGAACGAGCGGCCAATTTTATGTAGGAAATGTGTATTCGCTTGACTCTCGGACCAAAGTTGACGCCAATATAGCCGATTAACCAAATTTGATAAAAATCCAAGGGTACCCCCTTGGAAAATTTTTTCCAAATTTTCCAGAAAAAAAAATTTTGTTTATTGTTTTGGTACATGCTCTTGGTCCAGCTTATTCCAAACATGTGTTTTTTTCTAATCCCTTAACCCCAGTTTGCCGGAAAAGAGGAAAAATCGAATTAAAAAATTTACAGTTTTTTCGGTTTTCCGGCAAAACGGTCCATAATTTTTAGCCACATGTTTAGATTTTTTTAATCAGCAAGTCACCCTTAATCAAAATAATTCAAATTTTAAACAAAATATTCACTTTTAATTTTCACGAAATTTTCAGCAAGTACAAACATCCAAGTGGAAATTTTTCTCACGAACCGTAAGATGTAGGAAAATTTTGATTATGGCAGAAGAACGAGCGGCCAATTTTATGTAGGAAATGTGTATTCGCTTGACTCTCGGACCAAAATTGACGCCAATATAGCCGATTAACGAAATTTGATAAAAATCCAATTTTCTACAGTTTTTTCGATTTTCAGGCAAAAAAATGCATAATTTCTGGCCACGTGTTTACATTTGTTTAATCAGCAAGTCACCCTTAATCGAAATAATTCAAATTTTAAACAAAATCTTCACTTTTAATTTTCACGAAATTTTCAGCAAGTACAAACATCCAAGTGGAAATTTTTCTCACGAACCGTAAGATGTAGGAAAATTCTGAGTATGACAGAAGAACGAGCGGCCAATTTGATGTAGGAAATGTGTATTCGCTTGACTCTCGGACCAAAATTGACGCCAATATAGCCGATTAACGAAATTTGATAAAAATCCAATTTTCTACAGTTTTTTCGATTTTCCGGCAAAAAAATGCATAATTTTTGGCCACGTGTTTACATTTGTTTAATCAGCAAGTCACCCTTAATCGAAATAATTCAAATTTTAAACAAAATATACACTTTTAATTTTCAGCAAGTACAAACATCCAAGTGGAAATTTTTCTCACGAACCGTAAGATGTAGGAAAATTCTGAGTATGGCAGAAGAACGAGCGGCCAATTTTATGTAGGAAATGTGTATTCGCTTGACTCTCGGACCAAAATTGACGCCAATATAGCCGATTAACGAAATTTGATAAAAATCCAATTTTCTACAGTTTTTTCGATTTTCCGGCAAAAAAATGCATAATTTCTGGCCACGTGTTTACATTTGTTTAATCAGAAAGTCACCCTTAATCGAAATAATTCAAATTTTAAACAAAATATACACTTTTAATTTTCACGAAATTTTCAGCAAGTACAAACATCCAAGTGGAAATTTTTCTCAGGAACCGTAAGATGTAGGAAAATTCTGAGTATGGCAGAAGAACGAGCGGCCAATTTTATGTAGGAAATGTGTATTCGCTTGACTCTCGGACCAAAGTTGACGCCAATATAGCCGATTAACCAAATTTGATAAAAATCCAAGGGTACCCCCTTGGAAAATTTTTTCCAAATTTTCCAGAAAAAAAAATTTTGTTTATTGTTTTGGTACATGCTCTTGGTACAGCTTATTCCAAACATGTGTTTTTTTCTAATCCCTTAACCCCAGTTTGCCGGAAAAGAGGAAAAATCGAATTAAAAAATTTACAGTTTTTTCGGTTTTCCGGCAAAACGGTCCATAATTTTTAGCCACATGTTTAGATTTTTTTAATCAGCAAGTCACCCTTAATCAAAATAATTCAAATTTTAAACAAAATATTCACTTTTAATTTTCACGAAATTTTCAGCAAGTACAAACATCCAAGTGGAAATTTTTCTCACGAACCGTAAGATGTAGGAAAATTTTGATTATGGCAGAAGAACGAGCGGCCAATTTTATGTAGGAAATGTGTATTCGCTTGACTCTCGGACCAAAATTGACGCCAATATAGCCGATTAACGAAATTTGATAAAAATCCAATTTTCTACAGTTTTTTCGATTTTCAGGCAAAAAAATGCATAATTTCTGGCCACGTGTTTACATTTGTTTAATCAGCAAGTCACCCTTAATCGAAATAATTCAAATTTTAAACAAAATATTCACTTTTAATTTTCACGAAATTTTCAGCAAGTACAAACATCCAAGTGGAAATTTTTCTCACGAACCGTAAGATGTAGGAAAATTCTGAGTATGACAGAAGAACGAGCGGCCAATTTGATGTAGGAAATGTGTATTCGCTTGACTCTCGGACCAAAATTGACGCCAATATAGCCGATTAACGAAATTTAATAAAAATCCAATTTTCTACAGTTTTTTCGATTTTCCGGCAAAAAAATGCATAATTTTTGGCCACGTGTTTACATTTGTTTAATCAGCAAGTCACTCTTAATCGAAATAATTCAAATTTTAAACAAAATATACACTTTTAATTTTCAGCAAGTACAAACATCCAAGTGGAAATTTTTCTCACGAACCGTAAGATGTAGGAAAATTCTGAGTATGACAGAAGAACGAGCGGCCAATTTTATGTAGGAAATGTGTATTCGCTTGACTCTCGGACCAAAATTGACGCCAATATAGCCGATTAACGAAATTTGATAAAAATCCAATTTTCTACAGTTTTTTCGATTTTCCGGCAAAAAAATGCATAATTTCTGGCCACGTGTTTACATTTGTTTAATCAGCAAGTCACCCTTAATCGAAATAATTCAAATTTTAAACAAAATATACACTTTTAATGTTCACGAAATTTTCAGCAAGTAAAAACATCCAAGTGGAAATTTTTCTCACGAACCGTAATATGTAGGAAAATTCTGAGTACGGCAGAAGAACGAGCGGCCAATTTTAAGTAGGAAATGTGTATTCGCTTGACTCTCGGACCAAAATTGACGCCAATATAGCCGATTAACCAAATTTGATAAAAATCCAAGGGTACCCCCTTGGAAAAATTTTTCCAAATTTTCCAGAAAAAAAAATTTTGTTTAATGTTTTGGAACATGCTCTTGGTCCAGCTTATTCCAAACATGTGTTTTTTTCTAATCCCTTATCCCCAGTTTGCCGGAAAAGAGGAAAAATCGAATTAAAAAATTTACAGTTTTTTCGGTTTTCCGGCAAAACGGTCCATAAGTTTTAGCCACATGTTTAGATTTTTTTAATCAGCAAGTCATCCTTAATCAAAATAATTCAAATTTTAAACAAAATATTCACTTTTAATTTTCACGAAATTTTCAGCAAGTACAAACATTCAAGTGGAAATTTTTCTCAGGAACCGTAAGATGTAGGAAAATTCTGAGTATAGCAGAAGAACGAGCGGCCAATTTTATGTAGGAAATGTGTATTCGCTTGACTCTCGGACCAAAATTGACGCCAATATAGCCGATTAACCAAATTTGATAAAAATCCAAGGGTACCCCCCTTGGAAAATTTTTTCCAAATTTTCCAGAAAAAAAAATTTTGTTTAATGTTTTGGTACATGCTCTTGGTCCAGCTTATTCCAAACATGTGTTTTTTTCTAATCCCTTAACCCCAGTTTGCCGGAAAAGAGGAAAAATCGAATTAAAAAATTTACAGTTTTTTCGGTTTTCTTGCAAAACGATCCATAATTTTTAGCCACATGTTTAGATTTTTTTAATCAGCAAGTCACCCTTAATCAAAATAATTCAAATTTTAAACAAAATATTCACTTTTAATTTTCACGAAATTTTCAGCAAGTACAAACATCCAAGTGGAAATTTTTCTCACGAACCGTAAGATGTAGGAAAATTCTGATTATGGCAGAAGAACGAGCGGCCAATTTTATGTAGGAAATGTGTATTCGCTTGACTCTCGAACTAAAATTGACGCCAATATACCCGATTAACGAAATTTGATAAAAATCCAATTTTCTACAGTTTTTTCGATTTTCCGGCAAAAAAATGCATAATTTCTGGCCACGTGTTTTCATTTGTTTAATCAGCAAGTCACCCTTAATCGAAATAATTCAAATTTTAACAAAATATACACTTTAATTTTCACGAAATTTCAGCAAGTAAAAACATCCAAGTGAAATTTTTCTTACGAACCGTAAGATGTAGGAAAATTCTGAGTATGGCAGAAGAACGAGCGGCCAATTTTATGTAGGAAATGTGTATTCGCTTGACTCTCGGACCAAAATTGACGCCAATATAGCCGATTAACGAAATTTGATAAAAATCCAATTTTCTACAGTTTTTTCGATTTTCCGGCAAAAAAATGCATAATTTCTGGCCACGTGTTTACATTTGTTTAATCAGAAAGTCACCCTTAATCGAAATAATTCAAATTTTAAACAAAATATACACTTTTAATTTTCACGAAATTTTCAGCAAGTACAAACATCCAAGTGGAAATTTTTCTCAGGAACCGTAAGATGTAGGAAAATTCTGAGTATGGCAGAAGAACGAGCGGCCAATTTTATGTAGGAAATGTGTATTCGCTTGACTCTCGGACCAAAGTTGACGCCAATATAGCCGATTAACCAAATTTGATAAAAATCCAAGGGTACCCCCTTGGAAAATTTTTTCCAAATTTTCCAGAAAAAAAAATTTTGTTTATTGTTTTGGTACATGCTCTTGGTCCAGCTTATTCCAAACATGTTTTTTTTCTAATCCCTTAACCCCAGTTTGCCGGAAAAGAGGAAAAATCGAATTAAAAAATTTACAGTTTTTTCGGTTTTCCGGCAAAACGGTCCATAATTTTTAGCCACATGTTTAGATTTTTTTAATCAGCAAGTCACCCTTAATCAAAATAATTCAAATTTTAAACAAAATATTCACTTTTAATTTTCACGAAATTTTCAGCAAGTACAAACATCCAAGTGGAAATTTTTCTCACGAACCGTAAGATGTAGGAAAATTTTGATTATGGCAGAAGAAACGAGCGGCCAATTTTATGTAGGAAATGTGTATTCGCTTGACTCTCGGACCAAAATTGACGCCAATATAGCCGATTAACGAAATTTGATAAAAATCCAATTTTCTACAGTTTTTTCGATTTTCAGGCAAAAAAATGCATAATTTCTGGCCACGTGTTTACATTTGTTTAATCAGCAAGTCACCCTTAATCGAAATAATTCAAATTTTAACAAAATCTTCACTTTTAATTTTCACGAAATTTTCAGCAAGTACAAAACATCCAAGTGGAAATTTTTCTCACGAACCGTAAGATGTAGGAAAATTCTGAGTATGACAGAAGAACGAGCGGCCAATTTGATGTAGGAAATGTGTATTCGCTTGACTCTCGGACCAAAATTGACGCCAATATAGCCGATTAACGAAATTTGATAAAAATCCAATTTTCTACAGTTTTTCGATTTTCCGGCAAAAAAATGCATAATTTTTGGCCACGTGTTACATTTGTTTAATCAGCAAGTCACCCTTAATCGAAATAATTCAAATTTTAAACAAAATATACACTTTTAATTTTCAGCAAGTACAAACATCCAAGTGGAAATTTTTCTCACGAACCGTAAGATGTAGGAAAATTCTGAGTATGGCAGAAGAACGAGCGGCCAATTTTATGTAGGAAATGTGTATTCGCTTGACTCTCGGACCAAAATTGACGCCAATATAGCCGATTAACGAAATTTGATAAAAATCCAATTTTCTACAGTTTTTTCGATTTTCCGGCAAAAAAATGCATAATTTCTGGCCACGTGTTTACATTTGTTTAATCAGAAAGTCACCCTTAATCGAAATAATTCAAATTTTAAACAAAATATACACTTTTAATTTTCACGAAATTTTCAGCAAGTACAAACATCCAAGTGGAAATTTTTCTCAGGAACCGTAAGATGTAGGAAAATTCTGAGTATGGCAGAAGAACGAGCGGCCAATTTTATGTAGGAAATGTGTATTCGCTTGACTCTCGGACCAAAGTTGACGCCAATATAGCCGATTAACCAAATTTGATAAAAATCCAAGGGTACCCCCTTGGAAAATTTTTTCCAAATTTTCCAGAAAAAAAAATTTTGTTTATTGTTTTGGTACATGCTCTTGGTACAGCTTATTCCAAACATGTGTTTTTTTCTAATCCCTTAACCCAGTTTGCCGGAAAAGAGGAAAAATCGAATTAAAAAATTTACAGTTTTTTCGGTTTTCCGGCAAAACGGTC